>NW_024404408.1:300000-412500 GCF_905171775.1 Rana temporaria | reverse complement strand
TACACCAGAGGACTACAAGTCCCAGCATGTCCTGTATACATTGTATATTATACACAGGAGGACTACAAGTCCCAGCATGTCCTGTGTACATTGTATATTATACACCGGAGGACTACAAGTCCCAGCATGTCCTGTATACATTGTATATTATACACAGGAGGACTACAAGTCCCAGCATGTCCTGTATACATTGTATATTATACACCGGAGGACTACAAGTCCCAGCATGTCCTGTATACATTGTATATTATACACATGAGGACTACAAGTCCCAGCATGTCCTGTATACATTGTATATTATAGAGTGGAGGACTACAAGTCCCAGCATGTCCTGTATACATTGTATATCATACACAGGAGGACTACAAGTCCCAGCATGTCCTGTATACATTGTATATTATACACAGGAGGACTACAAGTCCCAGCATGTCCTGTATACATTGTATATTATACACAGGAGGACTACAAGTCCCAGCATGTCCTGTATACATTGTATATTATACACCGGAGGACTACAAGTCCCAGCATGTCCTGTATACATTGTATATTATACACCGGAGGACTACAAGTCCCAGCATGTCCTGTATACATTGTATATTATAGAGAGGAGGACTACAAGTCGAAGCATGTCCTGTATACATTGTATATTATACACCGGAGGACTACAAGTCCCAGCATGTCCTGTATACATTGTATATTATACACCGGAGGACTACAAGTCCCAGCATGTCCTGTATACATTGTATATTATACACCGGAGGACTACAAGTCCCAGCATGTCCTGTATACATTGTATATTATACACCGGAGGACTACAAGTCCCAGCATGTCCTGTATACATTGTATATTATACACAGGAGGACTACAAGTCCCAGCATGTCCTGTATACATTGTATATTATACACCGGAGGACTACAAGTCCCAGCATGTCCTGTATACATTGTATATTATACACAGGAGGACTACAAGTCCTAGCATGTCCTGTATACATTGTATATTATACACAGGAGGACTACAAGTCCCAGCATGTCCTGTATACATTGTATATTATACACCGGAGGACTACAAGTCCCAGCATGTCCTGTATACATTGTATATTATACACCGGAGGACTACAAGTCCCAGCATGTCCTGTATACATTGTATATTATACACCGGAGGACTACAAGTCCCAGCATGTCCTGTATACATTGTATATTATAGAGAGGAGGACTACAAGTCCCAGCATGTCCTGTATACATTGTATATTATACACAGGAGGACTACAAGTCCCAGCATGTCCTGTATACATTGTATATTATACACCGGAGGACTACAAGTCCCAGCATGTCCTGTATACATTGTATATTATACACAGGAGGACTACAAGTCCCAGCATGTCCTGTATACTGAAATAAAGTTGATAACTTGGCTTATATTTAAATAGCACACTTACTGCTATTAAATCGATCGTGAGACAGATTCGTGAATAAAAAACGTGTGTTTAATGTACACACTTAACATAAGTACAAAAACAGTTTAAATGTATCAAATAGCTTCAAATAAGAGTTAAAAAAAATAAGAATTTCAAATGAATGAGATGTGTGTTCCAAGTCTTGCTTCTGTATGTTTGCAAAATAAATGTGTCTGAATGTCTCCTCTTGATGTTGGCTGAGGGAGTCCTTGAAGATGGCTGAAGAGCGAGTTCTGCCCCAGCTGGCAGACCTTCAGTTTATATATCAAAGACATTTCTTTGTCTGAATTTCGCGCTCAGAAATATACCCTCCCAAAGGGTGTGACTTATAATGAAAACCTGATACAACATCTGGTTTACATCTATCTCAACCTTTACATAGGAAATGACTCCTGAGAACCTAGTCTAAATATTCTGTAGATCTCAAGAGGAAATGGCTTGTTTAGGTAAGAAAAGGGGGTTGATATGCAGACATATCTCACAACACAGTCTGTATACAGGATGTGGCCTAGCTAATCAATCACTGAGAAACAGCCATATGAATTACCTCAATAGGAGAACACATTCCAATCAAATACAATTCTTTACTTACAACATTAAACACTTCAAATGAACATATATATATTTCATATTCAAACTTATATGTTTTTGGAGTTTCAAACATCGAATCCAGCGAATTACACAAGAAAATTAATAGCTCAAACAGTCTCACATTCATTCATATTAACAAGAATATATATATTCTTTATAAAATCCTTCCGGAAGGGATTTTAGAATATAACAAAACCTGAGTTGTGAATATCACTCAGGAGGCCCTGGGCAAAGCCCAGGGTCAGGTAGGGACGTAAACGGACTTCCATCAGGAGACTCCGGATAAGGAGACAGGGAAGGGTCATCTGCACATCTTATGAACTAGGTAGCTACCAAAATGCGTGGAGAAGTCAGTGATCCGTAACTAGTGAGGGTCAGTGTACAGACATGGATGACCGACAACATGTGTATAACAACCTAAAGAAAAACAAAACCAATAGTTAGAACTTATCCCATGGGTTGGGAAAAGATCCACCCCCAACCAGGAGTAGAGTGGATATAACATCTTGAAGATAAAACAAAAGGCCAGAAAAAACTAGTTTCTCATAAAAACAAAGAAACCAGAATGTGGGGTACATGGAGCACCACGGTATGGATCCACAAGGGGAAGACAAGAAGAACAAAAAAAGAGGGAGTTCAAGGTGGTTGATTGGAGAAACGTGGACGTTGTGGAGTAGAGAGATGTTTCCTAGATCTTCCCCTCACGGGGGTCCAGATGCGGTTTGGAGTGTTGGGTAGAGGGCGCACTGAAGCAAAGGGAGGATTCAAGTCGTCTTCCGGAAGAGAAGGCAGGCCAAGACCTTTCAAAAACGCTTCACCCTCCTGCAGGTCACGCAGGGTATGCTGGACTCCATCTTTGGATACGACGAGGCGAAAGGGGAATCCCCAATAATATGGAACCTTATGATGTTGAAGGTGAGATGTGATTGGGCGCAGCGACCTACGCTTAGCAAGGGTAATGGGAGATAGGTCACTGAAAATCTGCAGTTTTGCCCCTTTATATGTAATTTGGGACTTGTTGCGCGTAGCCAGGGTCAAAGCCTCTTTGCTTTCAAAGAAATGAAACCTCACTATGACATCTCTAGGCCTAGCTCCAGCCGGAGGTTTAGGGCCCAGAGATCGGTGGGCCCTATCTAGGCGCCAGTCTATGTCCACCACAGTGGGGGCCGTAACATTGAAAAGACCCAGAAGGTATGCACGTAATTCAGAGTCACTCACTGTTTCCGGGATACCCCTGAAGCGCAGGTTCTGCCGTCTTTCCCTGTTCTCCAGGTCCTCCTGTTGCAATTGTAGCTGGGAGACTGAAAGGCGGAGATTGAGGTTTTCCTCCTCTATGGCTTTTACGTAGTTGATCATCTCATCAAATTTGTTTTCAAGGGTGTCTGTACGTTCTCCAATTTGGTTAATCTCTCCTCTGAGTTCTGAGGCCAGCTTGCTCACCTCAGCCGAGACGTTACTTGTAATCTGCCGGAGCAATAGTTGCAGTTTGGCATCAAGCTTAGCATCTAGAATATCCGGGGTGAGGACTTCGTGCGGGGAAGGGGAATCGGAGTCGGGGCCCTGGGCGGAGATCAACTGAGAATTGTGAATAGGTTCCGAGACCAGGGTTGGATCCATTGTGGCAAAGGGATCTGCGGCATGACTAGAGGTCGCAGTTTGCGACCTAGTTACAAAACGTTCCATATTTGATCCTGTACAGTGCCCAAATAGAGGTTTGTAATATCGCTGCTGCTGGCCAACTTTGCCCATGGGGTGTCAAAGAAATGGAATGAAGGAAGATGCTTACCCCCGAAGCTGTAGGTAGTTAGGATAGCATTGCGGGGGTCTCGGTGTGCAGATGGATCCCTGAGCTCATTTAAACAGCAGACTACATAACAAGTGGGATAGGAGTCAGTATTTCTGCAAATGGGTCAAGTAATAGCATAGAGGTGGGACCAGCAAGACAATGAGCTTGATTAAGGCAAAAAAAAAAAAAGGAGATCAAGGGCCAGGCAAGTGAGCTCCGTGTCTGTGGAGGCCCAGTGTTCCTTTCTTGGCAGCAAGATGGCTGCCGACTTCCAACAGAAGGCCGAAGCCGGGGACTTTCCTGAGATCAAGGGCCAGGCAAGTGAGCTCCGTGTCTGTGGAGGCCCAGTATTCCTCTATTGAGCCGCGATCGGGACCCCACAGCTGGCTGCTAGTCGGGCACAGCTCCGTAAGGCAGTCTGGAGGGGTGGGAGGACGGGGCCCTGGTACTCACTGTGACCCAGAGATGCAAAAGGTCCGGACTGCAGGCCGCAAAACGGCGCCGCGGAGCTCCGCGATCCACGTCAGGGCCCCCGGGAGTATATCCACACCAATGCGGGCAAACCGAGACCTCCGGGGGTGTAACAGCCAGTCGGGTGCGTGGAGGAACCTCGGATGCCCGGATCACAGGAGGCAAGAACGGAGCGCTCCGGAGGTATAGGCCGCAAGATGGCGGCGGCGGCGGCAGGGATCGGGCCTCACTGCAGGGGTATGTTTTGCCCAAGAATGTCACAAAAATTGCTGGGGTAGGAGCAGAAGGTGGTCCAAAGTAGGTGCTGTAGAGATGGGATCCAAAAAAACGAAAACGGGGCTAGGATGGCAATGGATCTATTCTGCCTGTGTGGAGCTCAGCATCCACACGTCCTCCCTGTTCTACGTCCGGACACGCCCCTGTATATTATACACCGGAGGACTACAAGTCCCAGCATGTCCTGTATACATTGTATATTATACACAGGAGGACTACAAGTCCCAGCATGCCCTGTATACATTGTATATTATACACCGGAGGACTACAAGTCCCAGCATGTCCTGTATACATTGTATATTATAGAGGGGGGTGAGTCTTGTCTGTGTCCCCCCCCCCCGGTGTGTATGAAGGTGCCCCTCCCCCATGGAGGGTGTTATCTGGAGAGGGCGCTGTCCTAGGAGAAGCTTTTCCTTATCTCGGGGAGTCAGACTTCCCTGTGAAATGTAGAAGAAGGTGGAGGACTCTTCCTGATTGGTGTGTTGGTCGGGGGGGTGTGTCCAGTGGTGGGAGGACGGGGGAGGCGGGGTCTCTTGGTGATGTGCAGACAGCAGTGGAGGGAAGATTTCCCCTCTGAACACAAAGATGTCACTTTCCAGGAACAGCCAATAAAAGTGCCGCCAGGTAAGTGTAAAATATCGGAAGATACAATGAAAGGCGTTATAAAGGCAGAAGGTGCATTCTATGCATAAAGATACAAATCCTTCTGTGTGCCCCTCCCCCCTCAGCCCCCCAATACTTACCTGAGCCCCATCTTTATCCAGCGATGTCCACGAGTCTCTTGGCTGTCTGAGACTCTCTCTCCTGATTTGCTGAGACACAGTAGCGGTGCCATTGGCTCCTGGTGCTGTCAATCAAAGTCAGTTAGCCAATCGGCAGCGAGAGAGGGGGCGGGGCCAGGTCACGGCTCCATGTCTGAATGGACACACGGAGCTGCGGCTCGTCCTGGGGTGCCTCCATAGCAAGCTGCTTGGTGTGGAGACACTCAACAGGGGGGAGGGGCCCGGAGCAGTGAAGAGGGACCAGAGAAGAGGAGGATCTGGACTGCTCTGTGAAAATCTACAAAAAACACAAGACTTTAGTATCATTTTAAAATATACAGATTTCAATTAGGGATGAGCCGAACACCCCCCCCCCCCCCCCGTTAGGTTCTCACCAGAACCTTCGAACGGACCGAACGTTCGCGCGAACATTTAGAACCCCATTGACGTCTATGGGACTCGAACGTTCGAATTCAAAAGTGTTCATTTTAAAGCCCAATATGCAAGTTTTTGTCGGAAAACGGGTTTGGGCCCCAGGGAACATGTACCAATGGAAAAAAAGCTTTAAATACTGTCGTTTTTTTCTGGAGCAGCGATTTTAATGATGCTTAAAGTAAAAAAAGACAAATTCCTTTAAATATGGTACGTGCTGGGCGTCTATAGTAGTGGCGGCACGTGTTTAGAGCTGTCCCTGCACAACATGAGATTACTCTCAGAAAAAAGTCTGTACCTGTACGCATGCTTAATTTATTTTATTCATACACTAATATCACACTTTTATTGTGCCTTTGACGGTGGATACTATATATAATTTATTTATATATAATGTGTATGATATATATTATATATTTCATCTTGATGGGGAAGAATGTCTTTTGTTTTCCAGCCCTGATATATACGTATTTATATTTCTATTATATGTTTTCCCCACTAGGGGTCAGGGCTGTGCACATAGCTTTATCACTCAGGCTATTTCTGGTCATGTGACACATCGTGTCACATGACATCAGGCTACTTCTGGTCATGTGACACATCGTGTCACATGACATGATGGGCGTTGCTAATTCTTTCCCCACATACTGATTTATACTCCATGGCAACTATCCTTTATATATCGGGTGTACTCCGTCCTTCTCTATACTCCGCTGAAGAAGTCCTGCCCTAGGGACGTAGCGTTCGGTAGCGATACGACGTGACATCACCCGCAGCCGTCCACTATTACATTATTTCCTCGCTGTACATCCTGGCACTGGATTAGTGCCTATGATTGTGAGTTTTTAAAACTTTTATTTCATTAAAACTGTTTTTATATATGGAGAGCACTATGGTATGTCCTCTTTTTTTATGAATGGATCCACTTCCCTTTGGCGTTTTCCTGTACATATGAGCTCCTGGTCTTGGATTTATCGTTGTTTCAGTACTGCCTGGATATATCCCTATGGGAACGCGCAATTGACCCCGTCTAACAGAGGGTCCTGTTTGGGAGGTGAGAGGCCATTTCTGTTATTGGTGGAGGTGTTCCTTTCATCCACGTTCATCACCTGCATGTGATTGCATCTTGTCACCATTTGAACATCACTGGGATGACTATTTGATGGACTTTATTAGCGCTGCACTATCTTTTATATATTTTGTTCCAGGAACTTTTTGAATTGATTCCTAGTGTTCAGCACACTGAACTGTTTTGTACTTATATTATTGCGCTGATTAGTTCTTCTTATATTCTCATTGGAGATGTGCCTGTGCCTCCTCCTCCTCCTCCTATCTCCTATCAGGCACCCACGTGGAGTCAGTGACCTCATCACCCCTCCCTCCTCATTACTGTAGAAAACCTGGCAGTATGCTGCAACTGGGGGAACATGACTGCCAGATTGCTGTCCTTCTTGGGCACCCCCTCTCTCTGGGCTCACATTACTGCCTTCCTCTATCTGTGTTCCATCATCGGAGCCTTCAAAACACTGCACATCCTCATGTAGCATGTACCCAACACTGTGTTGAAACAGTTCCGGGGACTCCTCAGGACATGGTGGGGCTAGGGAAGGAGTGACTGATGCCGTTGAGCAGAGGGAAGAGGACGCCTTGGCAGCTACTTTGCCAGACAAAGTAACCTGAGCCTGGGTGAGAGAGGATGAGGAGGATGAGGAGGGCTTGGTCATCCACTCTACCAAGTCTTTGGCATGTTGCGGCTCAACACGGCCAGCTGCGAAAAACAAGGACGAGCGTGTCACACGGCCACGTGCTGAAGAGGATGCACCGTGTCCATGACCAGCACTGTTGCCACTAGAGGCAGAGCCTGCTTGCCCTCGTGACTCTCTGCCTCTCCTTGTTGTCCTCCCAGACATATTAATGGCCTGCAGAAGACAAAGGCAGTACACACACCTCATAGCTTTAGGTGCAAACTGCAGAGGACACGGGCAGTACACACCAAGTACCTTTAGGTTCAAACTACAGAGCACAAGTGCAGTTAGTACACACCAAGTAACTTTAGGTGCAAACTACAGAGCACAAGTGCAGTACACAGCAAGTAGCTTTAGGTGCAAACTACAGAGCACAAGTGCGGAGGAGAACTTTCCCCTGATTGTGGAAACTTGTGAGCCGTAGGAAGAGAAGCTGGGAGTTGGGAGAGATTTCCCCCTTCATATCCAGTCACCATGCTGGGAAGAGTCAGAAGTTACCCGACCATAGAAGACTCATCAGAGGAGCCAAGAGGGACCATCCGAGAGAACCCCAACCATAGAAGATTCATCAGAGGAGCCAAGAGGGACCATCCGAGAGGACCCCAACCATAGAAGACTCATCAGAGGAGCCGAGAGGGACCATCCAAGAGGACCTCAACCATAGAAGACTCATCAGAGGAGCCAAGAGGGACCATTTACCCTGTGAGGCAAAGACACCCTGGCAGACAAATGACTACTATTATGTATTGCAGTGAATTTTGTTTTTATATCTTATCAACTGTGCCAACACAATATAGATGAGATGTGGCACTGGACAGGTTTACAGTTTACAGTTTACCCTGAGAGCCTGGGTCCCTTACATTACACAGCACCCCACAGCTCTGGGTCCCTTTACATAGCACCCTGCACCACTGGACCCCTTTATATTACACAGGAGCCCCCCGGAGAGCGGAGAAGAAAGGGGGGTCTCCTTACAACCCATACCAGACCTAAGGGCCTGGTATGCTCCTGGGGGGGAACCCATGCCGGTTTTGTTTTTACAAATTGCCGTGGAGTTCTCCCTCGGGAATGCATACCAAATGCCGTCGCTTGAATGGGCTTTTACATGGTGTTGCTAGTTTACACTTTGTAACACCAGCCCTAGTTTTACACTTGCAAACTAAAACTTACGGCGAAAAAACGAGGCTGAAAAGCTTTGTGGATCGCCTTAAGTGCTAATTTGCATACTAGAAGCGACATTTCGACTCGAAATGCCCCCAGCGGCGGATGCGGTACTGCATCCTAAGATCCGGCAGTGTAATTCAATTACACATGCCGGATCTTCTCCCTAACTTTGGAAAACTGCTTCTGTGGATCAGTTCCAAAGTTAGGACAAGGGATACGATGGAGTAACAGCAGTTACTCCGTCGTATCTCTTTTGTGGATCTGGCCCAGTAATATTAACTGACTAGCCTGCCTGCTCTATCTAACTCCAAAAAATACTCTCTATCTCTCTCTATCTCTCTGTAAACCACGCAGCACAGATTACAGAGAAAAAAAAAAGCAGACTGATTGATTAGCCCTAACAAGGGCTGTTTGGGGTGCTGTTCTAACAGCAGAGATCAGATGAGTCTTTCAGGACTTGAGTACACTGGCCTAGCTATCGCTTTCCCTATAAAATCAGCAGCAGCAACCCTGTCCCTAAGAATGCAGCTTCAGAATGAATCTAAAATGGATGCTGCCCGAGAGGTGGGAGGGTCAGGGAGGGAGGGTATGCTGCTGATTGGCTGGAATGTGTCTGCTGACTGTGAGGTAGAGGGTCAAAGTTTGCTCAATGTTAATTAATAGGAGGCGGATCGAACATCGCATATGTTCGCCCGCGGCAGCGAACGCGAACAATCGAAAATCACCGCGAACTATTCGTCGGCGAACAGTTCTGTACATCTCTAGTAAGTACACAATTGTGCAGATAACTGTGCCAGCATCCAGCTGCCGTAACCGGATCACCGTCCCCATCCTGCATTGCAGTGTAGTAGCCTTTTTTTTAATAGCAAACAGTAAACAACCATCAATTCAGAAAGGTAAACCAAAGAATAGAAGGAAACAGCTGCCCCCTCTCCGCCCCCTCTCCACCCTCCATCCCTCGGGAGAGAGACAACAACCGCGCCTCCCACCTCTAAAGGAGCAAAAAAAACAAACAAAAAAAATAAAACGCAAACTACCCCCCCTAGGGATGTCAGCATTCAGTGCGTGCTTAATAGAACGAGGAAAACCGAGCCCTTCCACATTGTTCATAGTGTGCCCACTACCCTCCACCCCGACTGGGACCCGTGCATTTCAAAGTGAAACAATTCTGTTAGTCACAACCGTTAGTCTGTGTCTCCTCTTCCTCCAATGTGCTCTCAGAGTCCACCCACCTAAACCATACCTGTCTAAACTTGTTGCCCCCCCCTAGCTTCGTATTTCATCCTATACAGCATCACATCCGCATTTATTATTTTTATCCACATCCCCAACGTCAACTGCTCGTCATGATTCCATCGCCTAGCAATGAGTTTCCTCACTCCAAAAAACATAATCCTAAGAAACAATTTAGTGTGTACATTCATCTCCTCCTGGTCAAAAACCCCCAGGAGGCAACGTAAGGGAGAGCAGATATTAGGCTGGTCAAACTTATCCGATATAAATTCAGTTACCTGCGACCATAATGGTCTCACCTTCTGGCATTCCCACACTATATGTAGGAAAGTGCCTTCCCCCCATACATTTATGACAGAGGGCAGATTCCCTCCTGTGCATTCGGTAAAGCCTAGCGGGTGTATAATACTGCTGGTGAAGATAGCAAAATTGGATCATTTTGTCCGTAGAAGAGATAACAGACACCAGATACGTGTCCAGCACCTCCTGCCACAGCTCTTCTGACAACTCCAGGACAAGACTCTCCCACTGAGCCCTGGCCCTAGAAGCGGATCCCATCTCCCCCAGACCAACTTCTCTGTAGTATCGAGAGACTCGCCTTAGACGGATCCCGATCAATGAAATAAAGTTGATAACTTGGCTTATATTTAAATAGCACACTTACTGCTATTAAATCGATCGTGAGACAGATTCGTGAATAAAAAACGTGTGTTTAATGTACACACTTAACATAAGTACAAAAACAGTTTAAATGTATCAAATAGCTTCAAATAAGAGTTCAAAAAATAAGAATTTCAAATGAATGAGATGTGTGTTCCAAGTCTTGCTTCTGTATGTTTGCAAAATAAATGTGTCTGAATGTCTCCTCTTGATGTTGACTGAGGGAGTCCTTGAAGATGGCTGAAGAACGAGTTCTGCCCCAGCTGGCAGACCTTCAGTTTATATATCAAAGACATTTCTTTGTCTGAATTTCGCGCTCAGAAATATACCCTCCCAAAGGGCGTGATTTATAATGAAAACCTGATACAACATCTGTTTTACATCTATCTCAACCTTTACATAGGAAATGGCTCCTAAGAACCTAGTCTAAATATTCTGTAGATCTCAAGAGGAAATGGCTTGTTTAGGTAAGAAAAGGTGAAAGGTCTGCAGACACAGCTAAAATCACATTCTAAACAGAATGTGGCCTAGCTAATCAATCACTGAGAAACAGCCATATGAATTACCTCAATAGGAGAACACATTCCAATCAAATACAATTCTTTACTTAAAACATTAAACGTTTCAAATGAACATATATATATATTTCATATTCAAACTTATACGTTTTTGGAGTTTCAAATCGAGATTTCAGCGAATTACACAAGAAAATTAATAGCTCAAACAGTCTCACATTCATTCATATTAACAAGAATATATATATTCTTTATAAAATCCTTCCGGAAGGGATTTTAGAATATAACATTCCCCTCTGAAATATGAATAATGACCATATTTCCTAATCATTTATACACCCATTTATGTCACAAACACTCTGACTTTGATCTAATAACTCCAAATGCATTGTCACCTGTCATCGAATTTGCAACTCCAAAACCTAATCTCCTTTTAAGCTTATTTTGCAACATATCGTCACCTTTCTTGATTTCATTTCTGATTTGCTTATACAGTTTTTTCATTCTAAACATTAAAAATAATTGATATATAATGCATAACATAATAATAATAAAAATAATAACTATAGGATGTGATAAAATATTTCCTGCTGCGGAAGTAATTGAAGTTTTTCCCCAAATAGATATACTGTTTTTAAATTGATGCCACCAACTGGAACCTGTTAAAGTGGACCATTGGTGAACTACCTCTTGCAAATTCCCTTGCTCATGTTTAAACGATATCTCTGCATTCCTGAGTTCTTTAGCTAGAGCCATTAATAAACCTTGATCCTTTTGAATTATGTTAACCCATTCTCTCCATGGAAACTCATCTATTTGAGACAAATTATATAGTGTCGGACTAACACTAACATTTCTCAATGATAGATGAGATAAATTAGTTCTTATACCATTTACATTTATGGCCCTTAAATCACCTTCTACACAATACAATCCCCTTTTTATTTTTTCTGTGTTTGTGCAAGAGGAAAAGAAAGTCTGAACCCTTTCTGTATCTTTCATGATCTGAAAACAAACTTTCCTTTTATCTACAAGAGTAGTTAATTCAGAAGAAGATTCAAATGTTTCTATTCTTGCAGAACATAATGTATGATTATGATAACAAGAATGAAATATACTTTTATCTTGATTAGGTAAACAAAGAACTTTAGACTGAAATTGTAAACATGATGACAAATCTAATTGTTCTAATTCCAAATTATCCTTGTTAAGCGCAAAATCTGTATACTGCAATTTATAAAATAATAATTGAGTATCACTAATTGGTAATCCCAAAACAGTAATTGGAACCAAAATTTGTTCTCTCCCTGCTATAGGAATCATAGAAGAACTGTAACATACATCCTGACTACATCCTAACCATTTATTTACCCATAAATCAGTATGATTTCTTGCATATGCATATTCTCTGGGTAAATTCTGCAATATACCAAGAGGGGTAACTCCACTCTGAAAAGCTTGTGCAATTATTTTAAAATTAGTGGAATATTCTGTTTGAATTTCTAAACATAATCTGGCAATATGTGAATGTTCTTCACTAGTCATTAAATTGAGAGTAATATTCTGAAGATGTAGTATGGATGGACCCATTACATTGGCTGTTTTAATAACCATATCTTCTAATATCTGATTTAAGTTTCTTTGGATCTTAAAACCTTTACTTCCCACTAAACCTGCTGACTCAAGATCAGATTTTAACGTGTTAATATCCATACTATTTGCAATGCTGCCAATTATACCTATGCCCCCTAGGGCTCCTTCGACAATACCACGTCTATTTCTGTTATGACTATTGATTCCAAACCATCTTTCAATACCCAATTCCATATTAACCAAATGTCTTTGACATTGTGGAAACCTTGTAGAAATTTTCCATTCTGAAATATTAAAATTCCACAATATAATGACGAATGTTCCCTCTCTCAATAGAGCTCTGGATTGTAAATGGTTAATCTGGAAGGGATTAGCAAGAACTCTGTTTTTACCAACACATGGAGTTTTCCCTGGGGACATGACAATTATACTTGCATTAGCACATTTCAAGGGATAGCCTTCTATTAATATGCAGCACTCATATATACCAGTATCATTTAAAGATACACCTGATTGATGATAAATAAATTTATCATTGATCCAATTCACATTACCAAAAATTCCTTTGTGAATTATATTAGTTGTACTGTGGAAAAAACTACCCAAAAACTCACCATTCCTTTTCCAAGTTAACAATGAATTTTGAGGTAAATATATCTGAGTACTACACATCAAATTCAATCCATCTTCATCTTCAATGACTTTTAAAGACTGTGGTGACACTTTTATCTCTGGAACAATAATATCTACCACAGTAATGCTAATTTTGACTCGTAACTGAGTAGATTTTCTTATTACTCTAAAATCCCATTTTCTTACAATATCTCCTTTTTCATCTCCAATTATATTTAGATGTTCTGGGTCTAATATTTTTACAAAACATTGAAAAAGGTAATAATACTGGTCTACTGGATAAAATATTTTTCCAGACCTTGACATATCATTATTAACATCTCCTGACCAGATTGTTGAATCATTACCTTTTATAAATAATGACCAAAAAGCTCTAATCAGTATATTACATTCAAAAGTCTTGGTTATGTTATTAGACCTATAAAATCCTTGCATTTTAACAAAATTGGTTTTCGACTCTATTTTAACTTCTATTTCCACCTCATTACTATGAATGAAATATAATTCCATACAATGCTCATACCCCTGTCCCACAGCTATATACCCAATCAAATCATCAGCTGTATTAACATCAGTATATCTGAACTTGTCCAAATTTTTATCTATCTTAATATCATGGTTTTTATCGCTTTTGTCCTCCGTATTAGTATTAATATCTGGCTCGCCGTTATCTAAAGTGACATCATTGTCCACATCTCTTTTGTTTCTTATCACTATAATGTCTTTGCTGAGAAAATGTTCAATCCTGTTAACCTCTAAATGGCTGGAACAGTTTGTGATATATTTTACCACTGATAAAAAATGTCAATAGAGAAAAAAATGAATCCTGTGACGATGACGATGATGATCAACTTTCTTTCTTTAAGATTTTTCATCTCTTTTGTAGTCATCTTTCCTTCTTTGATCAATTTTTGTAAAAATCATTCCTAGAAAAAAGAAAAGCAGTATCATTTATCTCAAAATATAAATTTTTATCTCATAAAATAACATTATCATCTCATAATATACCATTTTCACTAATCAATGTATATCCATATTTTTGTTGTCTACGTGCATATTCCACTGAATTGAGAGGTCTTTGAACTTCCACCATTAATCATCATGTTTTCTCTATTGCCCCTCTGTGCATCGTAGACAAAAAAAATTCATTGAAAAACCAAATGACATTTTCCTTCCTGTCATAAAATTCACAGTGTTTCAGAAGATGCTATACTTCTGACACTACTCAAAAAAAACAAGATTAAATTACACTGTCTGTTATGTATTCCATTTTGTCCCACTAGAACTTTACTATAAGAAAATCAAACAATTATTCTTTTACCAAAGTGACCTAAACTCTCATGAATGAATTTAGTGAATTCCCTGAAGGTGTTGAGATATAACAAGACACAAAAACCCATTGAAAGTCATGACGCAACATCAACGTTCTCATGAACCATAGAAGATGTCGAATCAACCTGTAGAGGAACAAAAATTCCTTTTTCTGTTCTTCAGCAAATTAGGGTATCTGTGTGTTTGTTTTCCTTGCAACAATTATACCAATTCAGGTTGAATCACCATTTCACCATGTAAAACCTACTTCCTTTGCTAAAGTCTCTTAAATAGAAACCTCAAAATACTAATAAAAATAGTATAAATATATATATATTGTGCGTATGTGTATGTGTTTCAAACTGGATCAACTTCCTTGTGTGTGTGATTTTTCAAAAGTGTGTGTGTGTGATTCCTATCAGGCTGTCAGCACGTCTGCATGTCTCCCTTTGGCCCCCACCTTTTCTTACAAAGGAGAGCTTTGGAAGCAAAACCCTGCGAATTTTAAATCACAAGGATGTATGTCACTTACTCCAAAATTACTAAGGATGGACTGTGAAGAGCTGAGATAGGAATAATATATATTGTACTCAATGTTTGAAACAAATAACACTACATACATACACATATATAAATTTCTTCCTTATTAATACGTATTCTTTTATCATTAAAATCAATTCCCTTCATATCTTAAAAAGACTTCAATATGATCTGTTACATTTACTGCACAATGCACATCCACTACACTATACAAGTAAAGAAACAATAAATTCTGTCTCTTTTTCTAAACCAATTAATATTCCTTAAAATTTCACTTCACTTTTCATGAGCTAGACGTTACATATATTCCACTTAAAATCTCTTCTTTCAGAATTGTCTGCAATTCTGCCAGAAAAATAAAATATTCAACTTTCTGATTCCCAACATGAAATCTGTCGAACTTACATCAAAACCTTATTCAATAATCCTTATGCAATACCAAAAATCATAGCCAAAAAGCCATAACCAAAAATCATAAATTCCATGCCGCTCACTAAGGAACATGCCTATTTTTTCCTCCCAGCGTAACATTAGAAGTAACAAATGGCTTATTGTACTTTAAATAATATTGTTCTTCTTGTCTAACTTGAAAATTATACCTCCTATGATTACTCCATCTTACAGAGTAAACTTCATAACGCCTTGGAGACGTTTTGAAATTATGTGACTTCCTGTCACTCACTGACCAACAAAATTTTGCCATATGACCTTTCCTGCGACATAAAGAACATTTGAAAACTTGCTTTCTCTGTGCATATGACGATGGATAAACACATTGCTTCTTAGAATGAACAAACGTAACACATTGCTTGTCACTATTGCCTGAAATGCTTTCAAAAACATTCACTGTGTTTTTAGTAATGTCTGCTGCAATAATATTATCCTGTTTCCCTGCATGTGATATCTCCTCCATTTTATCTGAGGACTGAGCAAATTCTGTTAATACCATATCTGACTGCGTTTTTTCACTCCGCTCAACATAATTACATACAGTTCCACAATTTAAACAACTAGCTGCAGTAGATACATTCTCATGTGTTTGCATATTGCCTGCATTACCCGAAGTGTCCTCTGAATGTATTTCTGTTACCTCAGAAATCATTGAATTAAAATCTGTAACTAGTTTCATTACATTACTTAATTTCCTTTTAATTTTAGCTAACGAGAATCTCTCTGCATCAATAGCCAGATTAGATTCTAAACATTGCAAATATAACGACTTCCATAAAACAGAATAACAAATCTGTTTCGATAAACCTTGACATTCATCAGCTGAACATTTAAAACATTCCATGATTTTACTCACCGAATAAGAAGTCTTCCGTGTTCTACGAATCTCCAGGTCATTCACGATAAATCAATACTTCTAGGCTCTCGTCAAACTCTTTCCGTAGTTTCTCTCAGTACTAACATGTTCCCCCTTTCGATATAAGGGACAGTTGTAAAAAAACTGCGACAAAATGAGCGACTGGCTGATTGTTGACTTCTAGGTTCTCGTCAAACGTTTCAAAAATTACTCAATACTCTACTTCTCTCCGATAGCACTTTGAGAAAGTGGTATAAAATTTGAAAATCGTTCAAAGCCTGGCTGGCTTAGCCAATGAAATAAAGTTGATAACTTGGCTTATATTTAAATAGCACACTTACTGCTATTAAATCGATCGTGAGACAGATTCGTGAATAAAAAACGTGTGTTTAATGTACACACTTAACATAAGTACAAAAACAGTTTAAATGTATCAAATAGCTTCAAATAAGAGTTCAAAAAATAAGAATTTCAAATGAATGAGATGTGTGTTCCAAGTCTTGCTTCTGTATGTTTGCAAAATAAATGTGTCTGAATGTCTCCTCTTGATGTTGACTGAGGGAGTCCTTGAAGATGGCTGAAGAACGAGTTCTGCCCCAGCTGGCAGACCTTCAGTTTATATATCAAAGACATTTCTTTGTCTGAATTTCGCGCTCAGAAATATACCCTCCCAAAGGGCGTGATTTATAATGAAAACCTGATACAACATCTGTTTTACATCTATCTCAACCTTTACATAGGAAATGGCTCCTAAGAACCTAGTCTAAATATTCTGTAGATCTCAAGAGGAAATGGCTTGTTTAGGTAAGAAAAGGTGAAAGGTCTGCAGACACAGCTAAAATCACATTCTAAACAGAATGTGGCCTAGCTAATCAATCACTGAGAAACAGCCATATGAATTACCTCAATAGGAGAACACATTCCAATCAAATACAATTCTTTACTTAAAACATTAAACGTTTCAAATGAACATATATATATATTTCATATTCAAACTTATACGTTTTTGGAGTTTCAAATTGAGATTTCAGCGAATTACACAAGAAAATTAATAGCTCAAACAGTCTCACATTCATTCATATTAACAAGAATATATATATTCTTTATAAAATCCTTCCGGAAGGGATTTTAGAATATAACAATCAAGCAGAACCTTCTCCAGATCCGTATATTGTACACAAATTTCCCCACTCCCAAAATGCGCATATCGAAAATGCCAGGTCCTAGGTATCCCAAATTGGTCTCTTAATTGGGAAAAAGTACAGAGATGACCATCCTGACAGATGTGATATGTACTTTACACCATACTTTGTCTTCTGTCGGTCAGGAAGTTCGAAAAACTCCCCCAAAGATTCATTGCACCATAAGGGGCTATTCGGGGATAACTACAAGGGGTCATCTTTCCGCCTTTGGGAGCAAAGATGAAATACTTTCCCAGGAAGTGCCATGACTGATCCCACCTTCCTCCCTGGAATCCCCTTCCTGTACACCATATTTAGCAAAGTTTCTTGTGAGGTGGCAACCGCTGCCTCCAACAAAGTAGTGGCGTTAGGCGTCTGCGGAAAAAATAGCCAGTGCAAAAAGGATAATTGTGAAGCCAAAAAATATGAATGCAAATCTGGGAGGGCCAGGCCAACCCCCCCCCCATGGTAACCGGCAACTTTAACACTGCAAGAGAGACCCTAGGGGCTCGTGAACCCCACAAAAAAACCCACAATAATGAAGTCAATGTGCCTGAAGATCTATAATGTCACAAAAACCGGGGAATTCGAGAGGATATAAAGAAACTTAGGAAGAAAAATCATCTTGAACAGATTCATACGTCTCATCAAAGTAATCGGCAAATTCTGCCATCTCTGCACCTTCTCCCTAAAATTCCCAATAACCAGTGACAAATTGGTCTCCAGGAACCTCGATACTGGAAGCTGAACCTCAATCCCTAAATATTTGAAAGAGGTAGACAAAGGAATGGGGCAATCTGCTGGAATTACCACTGCTTCGTCAATAGGGAAGAGAGACGATTTTGTCCAATTGATTCGAAATCCGGAGTAGTCCCCAAACTCCTGGATCAACTGGAAGGCTCCAAGAAGCGAGTGTCCCGGATCCTGCAGATATAGCAACATGTCATCTGCATAGAGTGACACTCGTTCTTCAAACACCCCAAGTCTTAGACCAGTCAAACTGGGAGTAGTTCTCAACTTAACCGCTAGAGGCTCTATGGCCAGGGCAAACCGGATGGGTGAATGTGGGCACCCCTGCCTGGTCCCCCGATATATAGGGAAGGGGTCTGAAATAATGCCATTTACTCTTATTCTGACCAGTGGCTCCGTATACAAGAGCCGCACTCAGGAGACAAAAATGGGGCCAAAGCCATAAGACTCCAAAAGGTGAAACAGATATGTTCACTCCACGGAGTCAAAGGCCTTTTTTGTATCTAAGGAGGCTACTATTCTAGTCCCGGAGTTGTCATGGGCAGTCTGGAGGTTTACAAAGAGTCTCCTAATATTCATCTGAGCAGACCTCCCCTGAATAAATCCTGTCTGATCCGCATTCACCAATTTTTGTATAACTGTTTGTAATCGTCCTGCAAGTATCTTGGCCAGGATTTTGGTATTGACATTCATCAGCGAGATCGGACGATAGGAGTCACACTGCCGAGGGTCCTTCCCCCTTAGGGATCAGGACTACCAAGGCTTCCCTCATGGAGGGAGATAGTCTACCTTCCGATTTGGCTGCATTGAACACCTTCAGCAGGCAAGGTGCCAAACTATCCCGAAAGGTGCGATACCATTCCGAGGGAAAGCCATCTAGACCGGGAGACTTCCGAGGGGCAAAGGAGGCAATCGCCTTCTCCACCTCCTCCACAGTAATTCCGGCTTCTAGAGCAGCACTTTCGTCTTCCGAATGTCGGAAGGTCAATGTCAAGGTCAATGCCGGTCAGGTAGGTTGCCAACGCCTCCGTCCCCGTAGGAGCGCAAGACCTATATAGTTCCTCATAAAATTGAGCAAACGTTTTCTAAACATCAGCAGTATTAGCCACTTCCACCCCTTGTTTGTCATACACTGACTGTACATACACCGGTACATAATCTGACCGTGCCAAGTATGCCAGGAGTCTACCATTCTTGTCCCCAAATTCAAATATGCGCCTGCGTTGAGCAAGGTTGAGTTTCATGGTATGGTCTGTCAGCACAGTCTGGTACTACCTGGTCCTCTCCCCCAGAGTCAGCAGTCTCTCACTAGTGGGGTCCTGAACATACTCTGCCTCAGTGTCACCTCTGTCTCCTTAACCGCTTAACGACCGCCGCATGTACATATAAGTCGGCAAAATGGCACGGACAGGCAGAACGACGTGCCCGCACATCGCTGCCTAGACGTGGGTCGGGGGTCCGATCGGGACCCCCCCAGTACATGCGGCGGTCGGAAATCGTCGGGGAGCGATCCGGGATGAGGGGGCGGCTATTAGTTTCTAGCCGCCCCCTCGCGATCACTCCCCGGAGCTGAAGAACGGGGAGAGCCGTATGTAAACACGGCTTCCCTGTGCTTCACTGTGGCGGCTGCATCAATCGTGTCATCCCTTTTATAGGGAGACTCAATCGATGACGTCAGACCTACAGCCACACCCTCCTACAGTTGTAAACATACACTAGGTGAAACATAACTCCTACAGCGCCCCCTGTGGTTAACTCCCAAACTGCAACTGTCATTTTCACAATAAACAATGCAATTTAAATGCATTTTTTGCTGTGAAAATTACAATGGTCCCAAAAATGTGTCAAAATTGTCCAAAGTATCCGCCATAATGTCAGTCACGAAAAAAATCGCTGATCGCCGCCATTAGTAGTAAAAAAAAAGAAGAAAAATAAAAATGCAATAAAACTATTCCCTATTTTGTAAACGCTATAAATTTTGCGCAAACCAACCGATAAACGCTTATTGCGTTTGTTTTTTTTACCAAAAATATGTAGAAGAATACGTATCGGCCTAAACTGAGGAAAAAAAATATGTTTTTTTTATATATTTTTGGGGGATATTTATTATAAAAAAAGGAAAAAATATTGAATTTTTTTATAGCACAAAAAATAAAAACCGCAGAGGTGATCAAATACCACCAAAAGAAAGCTCTATTTGTGGGAAGAAAAGGACGCAAATTGTGTTTCAGTACAACATTGCATGACCGCGCAATTACCAGTTAAAGCAGCGCAGTGCCAAATTGTAAAAACACCTCTGGGAATTTAGCTGCATATTGGTCCGGGGCTTAAGTGGTTAAGCTGCATTGTGGAAGCCAACTTTTTCTTAAACCCATGCACTTCCGCTATAAACACTCCCCTTAGCGTGGCCTTAAATGCCTCCCATTGGAGAAGAGAGGAACCAGAATTACCATTTTCCACCCAAAAATGCTTAAAATCCTCTGCACACTTAATCTGCACATAGTCCTCCTTGAGCCAACTAGCCTCCATGCGCCAATGACGTATACCTGGTTTCAGCCCAGATTGAGTTCCAACAACATTGGGGAATGGTCTGACAGGGCCCTTGGTAAATAATGCTACGTTTCCACTGAGCGGATCGGTTTGGGTCGTTTAGAATGGAACAGGTTTGAATGGTCCGGTCTATTCTGGTGAGCGTTTCCACTGCAAATCGGACCGCCAGGGCCATACAGGTTTTAGAAAAAATGCCTCTCATGATGTCACACTAGTGCGACGAGAAACGTGATGCAGCGTCACTCAGCGTCAGCCAAACAACAACAACAATGGAGGTCATTCAGCAGCTCGTCTTTTCTCTGCTAGCCTTTTGGTTCTTTATAGGCAAAATTCATACCGCACTGTATGAGAGAAGGTTGCGAGCGGCAATGAGAAACACAGCCGAAAAGAGAAGAAAACTTTTAGCTTGGATGTGTAGCCGGGAGGAGAAGTATACATTTGTGCTGCTAAGACAAAGACGGCAGCGCTATAGGGTAAGCACAACTGACTGACTTACCTGAAACACACACACACACACATACACTGACACACTGAAACACACACTGACCTACACACACACTGACACACACTGACCTATACACACACACACTGACACACACTGACCTATACACACACACACACTGACACACACTGACCTATACACACACTGACACACAGACACACACACTGACCTATACACACACTGACACACACACACTGACACACACTGACCTATACACACACACACTGACACACACTGACCTATACACACACTGACACACACACACACACTGACCTATACACACACTGACACACACACACACACACACACACTGACCTATACACACACTGACACACACACACTGACACACACTGACCTATACACACACACACTGACACACACTGACCTATACACACACTGACACACACACACACACACACACACACTGACCTATACACACACTGACACACACACTGACACACACTGACCTATACACACACACACACACATACACTGACACACTGAAACACACACTGACCTACACACACACTGACACACACTGACCTATACACACACACACTGACACACACTGACCTATACACACACACACTGACACACACTGACCTATACACACACTGACACACACACACACACTGACCTATACACACACTGACACACACACACTGACACACACTGACCTATACACACACACACTGACACACACTGACCTATACACACACTGACACACACTGACCTATACACACACTGACACACACACACACACTGACCTATACACACACTGACACACACACACACACACACTGACCTATACACACACTGACACACACACACTGACACACACTGACCTATACACACACACACTGACACACACTGACCTATACACACACTGACACACACACACACACACACACACACACACACACTGACCTATACACACACTGACACACACACACTGACACACACTGACCTATACACACACACACTGACACACACTGACCTATACACACACTGACACACACACACACACACTGACCTATACACACACTGACACACACTGACCTATACACACACTGACACACACTGACCTATACACACACTGACACACACACACACACACACACACACACTGACCTATACACACACTGACACACACACACTGACACACACTGACCTATACACACACACACTGACACACACTGACCTATACACACAGTGACACACAGACACACACACTGACCTATACACACACTGACACACACACACTGACACACACTGACCTATACACACACACACTGACACACACTGACCTATACACACAGTGACACACAGACACACACACTGACCTATACACACACTGACACACACACACACACTGACCTATACACACACTGACACACACACACTGACACACACTGACCTATACACACACACACACACTGAGACACACACACACACATACACACACACACACACTGACCTATACACACTGACACACTGCATTTTTTACAGATGCTTCTCCTTTTGGCAAAGCAGCGCCGCCGACCAGTGATTTGGGCATTCCCTCGTGCCAATGAGTGGTGGAATGTGACCGTCCCAGGATTCACCCACAGACAGTGGGTGCAGAATTTAAGGATGTCAGAGGAAACCTTCTCATTCCTTTGTGCCAAGCTACGTCCAGTGATGGAAAAGAAAAGCACCAACTTCAGAGCCTGTTTGCCTGTAAGGAAAAGAATTGCCATTGCACTGTGGAAGCTGGCTACCAACAGTGAATATAGGAGTATAGGTCATCTTTTTGGTGTCAGCAAATCATCAGTGTGCCGGTGTGTGCAGGACTTCTGTAAGGCTGTGTGCACATTGCTAGCTCCTGAAATTGTTCATTTTCCTAACAGGGAAAAGCTCAAAGACATGGCTGAGTACTTTGAGAACAGGTGGGGCCTTCCACAGTGTGTTGGTGCTATTGATGGCTCACACATACCAATAATAGCACCACAAGAATACCACACTGACTACTTCAACCGAAAAGGCTGGCATTCCATCGTCCTCCAGGGAGTAGTGGATGGCAAGGGACTATTCTGGAATGTGAATGTAGGAAAGCCTGGGAGTTTGCATGATGCTCGGGTTCTCCGATTGTCAACATTTTGGGATTGGGTTGGCCAGGGAGGCCTGTATCCTGTTAGCACTAAGAACATTTGTGGGGTGAATGTTGGCTATTATGTGCTTGGGGACTCTGCCTATCCTTTACAAAATTGGCTCCTGAAACCATTTCCTGACAATGGGCGCCTAACAACAGAGCAGCAAATCTACAACAAGAAAACATCCAGGGCACGTGTTGTAGTGGAAAATGCGTTTGGAAGACTAAAGGGTAGATGGAGGTGTCTTATGAAGAGGAATGACAGTGACATTCAACTTACAAAATCCATGGTCCTAACGTGCTGTACTCTTCACAATCTTTGTGAAAGCCATGGAGAAGACTTTGACCAGGATTGGAATACATCTCCAGAAGAGCCAGTACCAGTAATAGCAGCACAGGATATGGAAGAAGAGTGCAGCGAAATACGTCAGGCTCTGATGAGGCACCTTAACGTTAACGTTGTTACCGTGAATAATTAAAATCTTTAATTACTTTTTGCTAAATGCTAAATAAAATCAGACATACTCAGAGAAGTCGTTCTTGTTTTTTATTCCACCAAAAAAATCATCTTCATACATATTTTGTAAAAGCAAAATTTTGATAATGTAGAAACATTGTTTACAATAAAGAGCTTGTAAAGGTTTGTTTTTTATTAAGCTAGTGCAGGGATACGCAATTAGCGGAAATCCAGCTGTTTTGCAGAACTACAAGTCCCATCATGCTTTTGCCTCTGGGTGTCATGCTTGTGACTGTCAGAGTCTTGCTATGCCACATGGGAATCGTAGTTCTGAAACAGTTGGATATCCACTAATTGCATATCCCTAAGCTATTGCATTGTAGTTTTTTTCTTCAATTTCACTACCAATAAATGTTTTTTTTTTGTTTTCTTTGTATGAATTTCTCACTTCCTGTTCCTCCTTAGTAAGCTGTTCAATAAGCTGTGCTGACTGACTAAACACAGCTCAGATGATGTTGTCAGGTTTACTGAGAAGGAACAGGAAGTGAGAAATTCAGACCAAGAAAAAAAACATCTAAAAAGGAAATTAAAGGAAAAGGTAAACCAAAAATGCCAAGTATATTCGCAATTACATCTACAATGCAAAAATGAGAAGAAATTAAGCGATCGGGGGTGCCCTTTGTTGAAATCCAGGCTCCACCGTCCAAGGGGGGTGATAACGCAAAGGAGGCAGAAGGGAATCAGAGCAGCAGCACAAAGAAAGCCATGTGCAGCAAGGAGCAAATGTGTCCAATCTTGTGTGATCGCTGATGGCTCAAAGGAGCCTATTAAAAAAAAAATCTAACCTTTAAAACCCACTTTATTTTTAAACGTAAACATGGGTACAGGTCCTGTGCTGCATGAAAGGCACTAATGTCTGGGTGGTGACCTGGGTTGACGATTGGCTCCAATCACTTGAACAAGCTGACCAAGGACACCGAGGAAGGCCTGGTTGAAGGTAGCCAACTGCTCCATCTGCTGCCGGGCAATTTCTGCCTCCTGGCGCATAGCTTCCTGTGCATCCTGACGTAGTGCTTGAAACCGCCTCTCAGAAAGGTTATCCATTCTTTCCAGCTGCCTTTCTTCTGCTGCCCGCAGATCCAACTGTAACCTTCTCCTTTCACCTGTAATATACAAAATACCTAAATATTGCTTTTGGTAACATCTGCCAAACCAATACTGTAAGCTCCTTTCTCATCTGCCCCACTAGACTGTACCACACTGATTCACTGCCACACCTCTGTTCCCCCCGCTCATCTGCTACACCAATACACAGCACTGCTCATCTGCCCACTGCTGAACCCCCTTCTCATCTCTTCTACCACTGTACCTCCTGCTAATCCCCCCCTTCTCATCTCTTCCACCACTGTACCTCATGCACATCTCCCCCACAGCTGATCTCCCCCTCCTCATCTATTCAACCACTGTACCTCCTGCACATCTCCCCCACAGCTGGTCCCCCCCTTCTCATCTCTTCCACCACTGTACCTCATGCACATCTCCCCCACAGCTGATCTCCCCCTCCTCATCTATTCAACCACTGTACCTCCTGCACATCTCCCCCACAGCTGGTCCCCCCCTTCTCATCTCTTCCACCACTGTACCTCATGCACATCTCCCCCACAGCTGATCTCCCCCTCCTCATCTATTCAACCACTGTACCTCCTGCACATCTCCCCCACAGCTGGTCCCCCCCTTCTCATCTCTTCCACCACTGTACCTCATGCACATCTCCCCCACAGCTGATCTCCCCCTTCTTATCTATGCCAACACTGTACCTCCTGCACATCTCCCCCACAGCTGATCTCCCCCTTCTTATCTATTCCAACACTGTACCTCCTGCACATCTGCCCCACTGCTGTTTTAGTTTAAGAAAATGCAGTTAAAAATTACTTTATTATCATCATGTCTTACCATTGTGCCTTGGTGCATTGGGAGTACTCTGTAGTTGGCTACTCTGTGGTTGGCTACTCTGTGGTTGGCTACTCTGTGGTTGGCTTGAGGAAATACTGCTGCTGTTGCTGCTGAAAGACATTGAAGGTCCATCTTCTGATAAGTTTGATGCATCAGTGGAGAGTCCATCAACTGTTTCTGAAAATAAACATATGGTTAGATATTATATTTTAAATGGTAAGCAGAGCGATATCCTATGCCAAGTTTTTAAAAAAAAAAAACTTACCAAAGGGGTCTACCATAGATTCGAGAATTACAGTTGCAGAGTCCAGACCTCCCTCCCTGCCTTGGTTTGCTGGCCGATGACCGTAAATGGCGTCCATGGCGTCGTACCACCTCCAAGCAGTTGGACAGTTTCCACTACGGCTGTTGGCGTCCTTAATTTTTTTATATTGTGCTTTAAGCTTTTTAAGCTTTGCCCTACACTGGCCCGACGTCCGTTCAAATCCCTCGGCTGCCATCCGCTGAGAAATATCTTTATAGACCTTTTCATTTCTCACTGATCCATCAAGCTCACTCTGAATAACGCCATCGCCGATGATTGCTAAGAACGTAGATAGTTCCTCAGATAACCAGACCCTGCTGTTGTTTGCTGGCATCCTTCTCCTTTATATGGACTAATAAGGCGACGTGGTGATTGTTTGGCGCTTTGCTTTGACGTCAGCATTGATGTTTTCTGACCACCAATCAGTGGAAAGTACTGTGTGACGCCAGTAGCTCCGCCCTAACCGTACCGTTCCATTTTCTATGGACCCACATGAGAAGCAGGACCCTGAATGGTGCGGTACGGTTCGGTTTTATGGCACGCTTTCATAATGGAAACACCCAAAATAGCGTACCGTACCGAACCGTACCGAACCGATCCGCTCAGTGGAAACGTAGCATAAGAAACTGCCCTAACCAGGTCCATACCCTCCCGCTCAGTCAGGATAGTGTCTATTCTGGAGAGCGTCTTGTGCGTTTCCGTATAACAGGAGTACTCCCTAATATCAGGATGATGAAAACGCCAAACATCTCTGAACCCATGAGCAGACATCCACCCCGCGAGGGGGACTGGGGTGCCAAATGTTGCACCCAGCCTATCCAGAGCAGAGTCTGACACAGAGTTGAAATCACCCAAGATAAAGATCCTCCCCTCCGCTACCTCATATGTTGTCCATATCATGTCATCTAGATGAGCTAGCGAAAAGGGAGGAGGAACATACAAATTTACAAATGTTAGAAAACTATTCAGCACTTGTATGACCAGAATAACATACCTCCCCTTAGTGTCAGTCCGAACCGCATGTACGGATATGGGCAAAGCTTTGGTGACCAGGGTGGAGACCCCTCTTCCATAGGAGGAGTAGCTGGCATGGTAGGCCCCTGCAATATGAGCCCTTTTTAGAGAGCGGACCCTGGAGCCCTGGAGATGAGTCTCCTGAAGTAGAATTAGGTGTGGTTTATACTTTTTAATATAATCAAAGATCAAAGATTGTTTAAATTTTGAGTTGAGGCCTCTGACATTCCAGGCCAAAATCTTGAGACTCACCTCCATGGTAAAAAGACATGAGTTGGGGGACCACCTCTCCGGGACACAGCCACCCATAGAATCAGGGCTCCAGACCCCTCCCCCGACATACAGAGAGCAGAGTAGCAACAGTATCGTGGACTCACCCCAACACCCCCCACCCCCTCCCCGCACCCAGCCCCAACCTGCCAGGCACAGAGACATAATAGTTAACTGATTTCTTTTAAAAACAATTAAAAATAGATAATCAATCATATAATGTACCTTTAGTTTCTAGTTTCGTTTTTACATGCTGTTTCCTGCTTCTGTGATGTACAGAGCCACAGAGCCAATATAGTGATGGTTTGGAAAACAAAAGTGATAGGTGTTGAGGGGTTTTAGGCACACAGTAATCACACCTCCTTGATTAGTGACCACCGAGAGAAAGCTCCCAGTACTGTGGTTATCAGGAAACAGACAACCAGGAAGTGTGGAGATCAGAGAAGAATTACAGCAACTTGAGAGCAAAAACAAACAATGAGGACATGAAAACAGCACTGCATTAAAGTAAAGGAAGCTATTAAGATAAAAAGAAAAATCCTTTACAAACCCTTTAAGTCTTGTGTTCGGACTTTTTGGTTGCAGCTTTCTTTCATTTGTGATTTGCATCAATTACTTTGTTTATTCACATTGAGAGGTGGAGGGATAAGCGCAGGAATATTTATTTATTTATACAATGATCATTGCTGATGGATATACCCTGCGGCAGTGATCGTCCAAAAGACAAAGAAAACAGACTGGCTTGTTGAAATGAAGTTGTTTGATAAATCATCTTTAGTACAAATAGCCTGCCTATAGATGGATCAAAATTAGTCCGGATTCTACCGAGCCAAATTTTGATCTGTCTACGGCCAGCTATAGCTTTTTCCAGAACTGTTTGAGAGGTGGAGAAGGAGGTGATATGTTGCCTCCTCATCGCCTGATTCAGGGCCCATTCACACTAGAATGCAGTGCGGGAAAAGACACATTCCCGTGTGACTTCCCGCACCGCATTCCAATCACACTGCCCTTAACGTCACTCCAAATGCAGGACGCAAACGCAGTGTGTTTACCCACACCAGATCACATGGTACAAAAGTAGCATGCAGGGGGGTTGCCATGCATCTCAAAAATGTAGCCCACTTCAATCAGCAGAGGATCCATGAGCAGATCCCTTCCTGAATCAGAGCTGAACAGGACGGATGTTAGTTTTTTACATCTGTGCCCATTTCTGTTTGTGGGAGGAGACCCAGGAGGACCTGTGACAGCTCTATGGGCGGCTGGATGAAAACAGACTCCAGTGTATTTACTGTCTGGTTACATCAGGCTTTCTCCAATGTGTCACATTTAGGTCCAGATAAATGGAAGAGGACACAGTCCTTTTCTATTTTTTCCCCCCCAGACCTGGAAGAATTCAGAGCTAGGTAGGTGTAAACATTTCATTTACATCAGCTTGTCCATACGGCTGCATGGACCTTTCCGATCAGGTCCTCCTGAAAGATTGAGAAGAGGACCCCGAATGAACTGATGTGAAAGGACCCCTGTAGGTCACCAGAGTGCACTTATTTCTGCACTCCTATGACCTGTATTCAGCTGACAGCGGGCTAAAGTCTGCAGTCGGCTGATGTTAAAAAAATTGTTACTATGCAATTGCATGCCACAAACATTTTGGCGCAAGTCAATATATTGGCCCCACCCCATTATTTAACCAACAGGGATCAGGGATTGGTGGGGATGATAGACGGGGGGGGGGAGTTTTCCATTTTAGCCCCAGGCACTGGATTACCTTGTCCCAGCACTGGGCCGAAGGTAATCTGAATGAACTGAGAGGCTAGCTGGAGACAGTCCTTTTAAAAGATTGGGAGATGCAGTGTTTCCTGGGAATGGGAGGAGGAGTCTTCTCTCTCAGATGTTGTCTTGAAAGACTTCTGGAAAAGACGTTACTGGTGAGTGTAACTTGGGATTTCAGAATTTGCCTCCTATTGACTTCAATGGGGTTTGTATTTTACATCGCCAATGTTTGGATTTTTTAATGGATTTGCGAAAGGTGCCCACAAGTCAATCTCAAGCACCACTCCCCCCCATCACTATGCAGCACAATGCTCTAAATTAGAACAAAGAAATGAGATTCTCCTGCAAGAAATTGTAATAAACTGTCAATTTTACCAGCCAATGGGAATAATAGATTGTCCTCCATAAAATAGAATACAAATATTTAAACATGTATAATATTGTACATATTCCTTCTATAACATATATTTAATAATGAATGTACAAAATAGAAAGTAACTTTATTTAATCCTTTATATAGAATTCTGACTTTTTATTTTTTTCTGTATAGGTGGATTGATGAACTGAGTTTTTGGTCAGACTTGTCTTAAAAAATAAGTCAGATGAGAAACGAGCCATATGAGTGTCTTAAGTGACGGAAAGTTATTCTTGCAATTCAGTGGAGGATTCACGCAAGATTCAAGACATATCAGTGTTCTAAATGTTGTAAGTGTTTTGGATCCTCTTCAACATTGATCCATGCTCAGAGGACAACAAGAGAGAAGTAATTTCAGTGTTCTGGAAGTGAAAATGACTTTACAATAAAGTCCAACCCATGTATACATAAGAGGAGTCATTTCAGAAGATATTTCTCGTTTGGAATGTAATAAAGGTTTTACAATGGAGGCAAAACGTATCATACACCAGAAGGTTCACACTGGAGAGAAGCCGTATCAGTGTTCTGAATGTGACAAAGCATTTTCAACCAAGAACAAGCTTATCATACACGAGAGGATTCACACTGGAGAGAAACCGTTTCGGTGTTCTGAATGTGGCAAAACTTTTAAACAGAAGGGTGGCCTCCACACACACAAGATGATTCACACTGGAAAGAGGCCATATCAATGTTCAGAATGTGACAAAGCTTTTATACAGGAAGCTAATTTTATTACACACAAGATGACTCACACTGGAGAGAAGCCATATCAGTGTTCAGAATGTGACAAAGCTTTTACATCGAAGTCAAATCTTATCAGACACCAGAAGATTCACACTGGAGAGAAGTCATATCAGTGTTCAGAATGTGACAAAGCTTTTATAACAAAGAAAGGGCTTATCACACACCAGAGGGTTCACACTGGAGAGAAGCCTTATCAGTGTTCAGAATGTGACAAAGCTTTTATAACAAAGAAAGAGCTTATCACACACCAGAGGGTTCACACTGGAGAGAAGCCGTATCAGTGTTCTGAATGTAACAAAGCTTATAAAACAAAGTCAAACCTTATCATTCACCAGATGATTCATACGGGAAAGAAGCGGTATGAGTGTTCTGAATGTAAAAAAGCTTTCACAGAGAAGAGAGAACTTATAAGTCACCAGATGGTTCACACTGGAGAGAGGCCCTATGAGTGTTCTGAATGTGACAAAGCTTATACAGACAAGAAAGGGCTTAACAGACATCGGAAAATTCACATTGAAGAGAAGCCATATGAGTGTTCTGAATGTGACAAAGCTTTTACACAGAAGTCATGTCTCATCAGACACCGGAGAATTCACACTGGAGAGAAGCTGTATCAGTGTCCTGAATGTGATAAAGCTTTTACAGAGAGGCACACCCTTTTCCGACACACAAGGGTCCACACCAGAGAGAAGCCATATAAATGTTCTGAATGTGGCAAAGCTTTTGCATGTAAGTCATATCTTATCACACACCAGAAGATTCACACTGGAGAGAAGCTGTATCAGTGTTCAGAATGTGATAAAGCTTTTATAGTGAAGACAAGCCTTACCACACACCAGAGGGTTCACACTGGAGAGAAGCTGTATCAGTGTTCAGAATGTGATAAAGCTTTTACAGTGAAGTCAAACCTTATCATACACCAGAGGATTCACACTGGAGAGAAGCCATTTCAATGTTCTGAATGTGACAAAGCTTTTACGAATAATGCCGGGCTAATCAAACACCAGAGGATTCACACGCTTCAGCTGCAGTAAAGAAACTCTGGAAGAAGGGGGAGGAGCTAAGCTGCAATGAAAGACTTCAGGGTGTTTTATTAATTTCACAGCTCATGTCATCTCACAGATACTCAAAGTATATTGCTATTGTGAAATAATAAATAAAATAAGTGAGCAAACAAGAATGTGATGGATGGACACTTTAGTATTTATGTCTATCGGGTACAGCCTAGACTATTCTACATTTTGACAATTTTTTTGGGCGGGCAACAATGAACCTTATTCCTTATGATTCTCATCTGTACCTTTTTATGTGGCTTTGTCTGAACATGTAATGCATTTGTATGATTCGCTAACTGAGCTGTATTCTCAAGTGTTTTCCTAATTGCCTGATCCTGAGCCAATACATGACCAACACTGCCTCAGTACAGGGAGACTGGGTAGCAGTCAAGCGACATCTTGCCCAGACTCTGAAGCCTCAGTGGGAGAATCCTTTCCAGGTTCTGCTGACAATTGCTATACCTGCCAATCATGAGGGCTCCAACTAAGCCCATCTTATACATTTTATTCCTCCCTTCTCATGATCAAGGCCTCCTGTCCATCTTCCACCTCCTCTCATGGATGACAACTTTGCAGACAGGGACACTAACCATGCCAAAGTCTCCATTCCATGAGAAAGCAACTTTATCCCAGCTGGCTACTTGTGTTTTATTCAGTTCTGATGAAAGTCTATAGGATTCCATCAGGTGAAGATTGGATCTCCTTATTATCTAGTTTTCCTGTCCATCTATTGGTCACCTCCATAGACCAATCATACAGTACAGCTACAAGAATTCTGATCTCACAGAGAGTATATGGTCATATCCCTACAACTTCATCTGGGGGACTGAAATTTCCCTGATTGGGGTTCTCTTTAATGAGTGGAAAGATCTTTTATTTTTTGGTAGAATTTTTTTTTGTGAAAACATTTTTTTGACCCTAGAAGCATTGTGTGATGTTAAGTATAACTATGGGCAAAAACAATGATGACATAAATGGTGCAATCTGTCATTAACCATTTTATTCCCCGAGACTTTCTCCCCCTAAACCCACCGAGTCACAGAGCGTTTTCTTTTTTTCAATGTCTCAGTTCTGCACATTATGGCCCGGATTCACAAAGAGTTACGCCGGCGTATCAGTAGATACGCCGACGTAACTCAGAATCTAAGCCCGTCGTAAGTTTAAGTGTATGCTCAAACTGAGATACACTAAGGCCCCGTACACACGGCCAAGAAACTCGACGGGCAAAACACATCGTTTTGCTTGTCGAGTTCCTTGTTCGGCTGTCAGAAAACTCGTCGAGCCAAATTTTCCCATTGCCCAACGAGGAAATAGAGAACATGCTCTCTATTTGGCTCGACGAGTTTCCCGACGGGTTTCTCGGCGAAAAGTGTACACACAACCGTTTTTCTCGTCAGAATACGTCTCCCATCGAGTTTCTTGCTGGATTCTGCCGAGAAAACCGGTCATGTGTACAGGGCCTTAAACCTAGCTAAGATACGACGGCCTGTGCCGACGTATCTTAGGGTGCAGTTTTTATGCTAGTCGCTAGGTGGCGCTTCCGTTGATTTCGGCTTAGAATATGTAAATGACTAGATACGCCGATTCTCAAACGTACGCTTGCCCGTCGTAGTAAAGATACGCCGTTTCCGTAAGAGGTACGCCATGTAAAGATAAAGCTGCCCCCTAGGTGGCGTAGCCAATGTTAAGTATGGCCGTCGTTCCCGCGTTGAAATTTGAAAATTGTACGTCGTTTGCGTAAGTCGTCCGTGAATAGGGCTGGACGTAATTTACGTTCACGTCAAAACCAATACGTCCTTGCGGCGTACTTTGGAGCAATGCACACTGGGATATGTCCACGGACGGCACATGCGCCGTTCGTAAAAAACGTCAATCACGTCGGGTCAAAAATCATTAACATAAAACACGCCCCCCTCATCCTCATTTAAATTAGGCGCGCTTACGCCGGTCCCATTTACGCTACGCCGCCGTAAGTTAGGAGGCAATTGCTTTGTGAATACAGCACTTGCCTCTCTAACTTACGGCGGCGTAGCGTAAATACGATACGCTACGCCGCCGTAAAAATGCGCAGATCTACCTGAATCCAGCTATATATCTTTAGAATTTGTAGTCTACCCAAATGTATTATAGATCAACAGATTTTCTGGGCTTTACCCACCTGAGCTCCGGAAGGTTTTACCCCTTTTGTGTCCAGGGCATTTTCAGCACTGCGTTATTTTAACTGGCAATTCTCTGTCATGCAACGCTTTACTCCACTGAAATTTATATGATTTGTTTCATACAAATAGAGCTTTCTTTTGGTGTTATTTGGTCACCACTGTTTATATATATAATGAAAAAAAAACATTTTGAAAAAAAAACAACAATATTTTTTACTTTTGATTATCTAAAAATAAAATAAGAATAAAAGAACCACATTTCTTCATATATTTTGGTCAACATGTATTCTTCTAAACAAAAAACAAAAACAAAATTCCAATAAGTACTGTATATATTCTGATGTACTGTTGGCCTATTTCATTTTTTGGGACCCCTAAAAAGCCAGGACAGTACAAATACCTCCCAAATGACCACTTTTTAGAAAGTAGACAGTCTGAGGTATTTTTCGTAAGAGGCATGGTGAGTTTTTTGAAGTTGTAATTTTTCTTCACAATTTTTTGGAAAATTAAGATTTTTTTTTTCACAATTTTGTTTTTACATCCTGTCACCGGTGCAGTACAGCGTCATCATATGACTGGTGTGGCAGTGATCAGGGGCACTAACAAGTGACAGTATTAAATAAATAAATATTTTGGCCGTATGCTTGCCTTTACTTGACTATGTCTCGCCTTTTTCTATTTTACAATAAAGCTCTTTTGAAAACAAAAAATAAATAAATATAATTACATTTTTTAAAATATTTTAAATAATATTTTTTTTACCTTTTTCCCACATTCTTTCATCAGAGTAGTTTAGTGACACTGTACTACTCTGAGGGAGGGGGGTGGGGATTTGATCAGGGATTTTCTTTTCTTTTTTGACACTTTAGTTTGCTGCTGCAGTGATGGCCACTGTAAGGCCTCGTACAGACGGACGGACTGTTCGCTGAAAACGGTCCGCCGGACCGTTTTCAGCGGACATGTCCGCCCGGAGATTTCTGTCTGATGGTTGTACACACCATCAGACAGAAATCCGCGCGTACACGATACCTGGTGACGAGGCCGCGACGATGATGCGGCGACGTGCGCGGCCCTGGAAGTTCAATGCTTCCACGCATGCGTCGAAGTGATTTGACGCATGCGAGGGATGGCGGCCGATCAGACATGTCCGGTGAGTCTGTACAGACGACCGAACATGTCCGATGGACAGGCTTCCAGCGGACATGTTTCTTAGCATGCTAAGAAACATTTGTCCGCTGCAAAACGGTTGGCTGGACAAATGTCCGCTGGAAACCTGTCCGGTCGGCCATACACACAACCGAACATGTCTGCTGAAACTGCTCCGCTGACCAGTTTCAGCAGACATGTTCGGTCGTGTGTACGGGGCCTAACAGAAATGTCTTGCGCTGTCATGAATGGGTTACATGCATAACTATTGTGTGCTAGACATGTGCATTTATTTTTGTACGAATGCAATTTCGTCCACATTTCTGATATTTTCACATTCGTTTAAACAAACAATAGCGAATGCGCAGAATCCGAAATCCAAAAGATCCAACATAAAAAATGCTTTATATTCGTTTTGTTGCGACAACAGTTGGATATAGATAGAAGATTCGACATGACGGTGACAATAGAGATCTGTGTCTATCAAACCTGCGGCTGAATGTGTCTAACCTTAACTCTATTCATAGTCCAAGATTATTCTACATAGAGAGGAAAGATTCGACTCAGAGAGAAAACAGTGGATATAGAGAGAAAAGATTCAACGTAGAGCGAAAATATTTGACATTATAGAGACATGAAGATTTGACGAAGCAGCTAAAAACATACGATTGCCTCCAGCGGACATTTATGGTCAAATTTTATGGTCAAATGCTCCGCCCATAGGCTATGGAAGAATTCTAATGATGGTTGACTAGTAATAATAATTAATAAATATAATTATTACTAGTGTCATATAACATTATAATTCTACTATAGCTTGTGGGCGGAACATTCGACTGGAAATGTAAGATTGCGGCGTCGTACAGTTTAGATGCTTCGTCAAATCTTCTTAGAACATCCGACAGACACCATAAGCCTTTAATGACAGATTCCACCTTAATTCATTCGGATTTTTGGATGAATGCATTTTTTAACAAAACAAAATGAATAAAAAAGTATTTCGGAAGTAACTAAATAATTGTATTTTTTGGACAAAAACGAAATTCTGAAACAGAATATTTCAGTGTGCACGTGTCTATTGTGTGCTGAGATTGGCCCACAGTTATCACGTGGTACAGGGTGCAGTGAGTTTTCCCAGGTACCATGTGAAAGCTGTGGGCCAATCACAGCATCACTGCAGAAATAACAGCTGTTAGGAATAGAATTGCTTCATAGCAGCTTTGTTGACATTGTGATCTTGTGATCACATAGCGATGGATCCCACATGACCCCCGGGCCTATCAAAGTGGATGGTTACTGGCAGCTGAAATATGCTTTGTCTTGCGGACACATCGGCTGCTGTATCGGCGACCTGAATGCACCAGGGAACACGCCAGTGTGAATGTGCTAAGCGATGCAGGATACAGGCGATACTTAGCCTATAGGTGTTTCCCACCCCCAGTATATGTACTTCAGGAGGTCGGCAGCTGGTCCCTTTAATAGGAAATTTAGATATATATGTTTTTTTCCTGGGTTTTTCTTGGGAATACATTAAAAAATATTTGTTTTTTCAGTAATTAATTACAAAGCAGTGTTTACATAATTTGTGCACCCCCATATATTATTTTTAATCAGATCATTTTTAGTGAAACAAGTTTTTAAACTTTACACAGTAAGAAAGTTGCACAGTAATAGACGTTGTGCAGTGTACAATCACGATAGGAGAGAATGTAAATGAGCACAGGATTGGAAAATCATCGTCACTCAATTTACAATAGTAGAGCTTTCTATCAGCAGCATATAGTACTTTTTCCTGATGGGCAAAAAAGAGATCCTGCTCTCTTTTTTTTTTTCGGCAGTTATCCCGTCAGAAAAACTCCGATGGAGCATACACACGGCCGGGATTTACCGGCCAAAAGCTTTCAGCTCGGTTTTCCCGTTGGAAAAAATGGTCGTGTGTACAAGGCTTTTTAGTTTCTGCTATAAAATCTTTCTTCATAAATTTAGGCCAAAATATATTCTGCTGCATTTATTTACTCAAAAAAACAAATCAGTGTCTATTATGTATTCTGTGTGAGAGTTATCGAGTCTACAGACTATGGTGAGTATATATGAAATGTAACATCCCCGATCTTCTGATTGTCCATCTCATTTTATTGAGGTTCTAAAATTCCAGGACATTACAAATATCACCGAAATGGAAAGTAGACAGTCCAAGCTCTTCAGTAAGAAGTATGATGAGTTTATTTGAAGTTGTAATCTTTTGCCACAATTTTTGGGAAATGAAGAAAGTAAATAAAATGTAATTTTATTAAACAAGGTTGTCACTTTACCAAATTATTTCCCACACACGGCACAGGAATCCTTACAATTACACCCCAAAATACATTCTTCTCCTCCCCCTGAGTACGGGGATACCACATGTGTGAAATGTTTTTCCCGCTTAGATGCATAGAGAGGCCCAAAATCCAAGGAGCACCTTTGGCATCTTCAAAGTGCGTAGATTTTGCATCTACTATCCTGACTACTTAGGGGCCCGGATTCAGAAAGGAGTTACGTTGGCGTATCTCCAGATACGCCGTCGTAACTCTGAGTGCGGGCTGTCGCATCTCGGCACCTGATTCATAGAATCAGATATGCCTCAATGTTGCCTAGATACGAGCGGTGTAAGTCTCCTACGCCGTCGTATCTTAGGGTGCAATATTTAAGCTGACCACTAGGGGCGCTTCCCAAGACTTCCGCGTCAAATATGCAAATTAGGTAGATACGCCGATTCAGAAATGTACGTCCGCCTGGCGCATTTTTTAACGTCGTTTACCTAAGGCTTTTTCCGGCGTAAAGTTACCCCTGCTCTATGAGGCGTAGCCAATGTTAAGTATGGACGTCGGGCCAGCATTGAATTTTGTGTCGTTTACGTCGTTTGCGTAAGTCGTTCGCGAATAGGGCTTTGCGTAAGTTACATTTGACTATTTGAGGAGTAATTTGGAGCATGCGCACTGGGATACGTTCACGGACGGCGCATGCGCCGTTCGTTAGAAACGTCATTTACGTGGGGTCACACTTAATTAACATAAAACACGCCCACATCTTCCATATTTGAATTAGGCGGGCTTACGCCGGCCCTTATACACTACGCCGCCGTAACTTCGGGCGCATAATCTTTCTGAATACCATACTCGCCTCTCAAAGTTATGGCGGTGTAGCGTATAGGAGATACGCTACGCCCGCCTAAAGATACACAATTGTGTCTGAATCCGGGCCATCATGTTTATTGAGGTCCTGGAGTGTCCGGACAGGAGCAACATATAGAAAATGCCAACTTTTACAAAGAAGACCCCTCACTGTAATAAATAGAGACACGACGATCACATTTTTGGGAAATTGAGGAAAACAAAGTAAAAATGTAGAGTATTTGGTTTACACACCGCTGTCATATAATAATATATTTCTACAACAAGTTTTGTAGCGTTATTGGTGATACACAGGAACAACTGTCCAAATATAGTCCAGATGTATATTAGATTAGGCGGTAGCCTTAGGCCTCGCACTCACAGGGGCCTCGCGGCTGCCTAATTTGCATTACTAAACAGCCGTCTCTGATGCAGGTGAATCTCCTGAGCTGAAGCGGGTGAGAAGTATGTTGTGTGCCACTTGTGCCCAGGGGGCGGACTTACAATTCATTCCTGTCCCTGATGGTGTTTTACGAACACACTGTCTGTGCCGACCATGCGGTATCTCCGCCTTTCCACTGCCTTCTCAGCCAATGAGAGTGGCACTGTAACCCGCCCCCTTTCTCAGCCCGACACATTTGACTGTTAGAGGAGGAGGAGCCAGAAACGGAGGGTGGCAGGGAGAGGACCTAATGCTGAATGTAAGCTCGCTGGATGCATGTAGCGGGGCTTGTTAGGAGGTGGGGCATTTAGCTGTTGCCCCCCTCCTTCTGCATGAATGCTCAGAGCAGATCTCTTGCCTGACACCCGCCCATGCTCAGAGCAGATCTCTTGCCTGACACCCGCCCATGCTCAGAGCAGATCTCTTGCCTGACACCCGCCCATGCTCAGAGCAGATCTCTTGCCTGACACCCGCCCATGCTCAGAGCAGATCTCTTGCCTGACACCCGCCCATGCTCAGAGCAGATCTCTTGCCTGATACCCGCCCATGCTCAGAGCAGATCTCTTGCCTGACACCCGCCCATGCTCAGAGCAGATCTCTTGCCTGACACCCGCCCATGCTCAGAGCAGATCTCTTGCCTGATACCCGCCCATGCTCAGAGCAGATCTCTTGCCTGACACCCGCCCATGCTCAGAGCAGATCTCTTGCCTGACACCCGCCCATGCTCAGAGCAGATCTCTTGCCTGATACCCGCCCATGCTCAGAGCAGATCTCTTGCCTGACACCCGCCCATGCTCAGAGCAGATCTCTTGCCTGACACCCGCCCATGCTCAGAGCAGATCTCTTGCCTGACACCCGCCCATGCTCAGGTCAGGAAGAGAGAGCGGCTGAGAGGAGAGAAAGAAGAGGCGTGTCTCATGAAGGTGAGGGAGATCCCCTGACACAGGAACGTCATGCCCGGCTTCCATTGCTTCTCATTCTGTCCTCTATTCTCCTAGCTGTGCCTGCCAATGGAAATGGCATTTCTGTGACTGTGTGCTGTGAGGAATGCCGTGTCTCCTGGGTGATGGGTCCGGGGGCGTGTCTCCAGGGTGATGGGTCCGGGGGGCGTGTCTCCTGGTTGATGGGTCCTGGGGGCGTGTCTTCTGGGTGATAGGTCCGGGGGGCGTGTCTTCTGGGTGATGGGTCCGGGGGGCGTGTCTCCTGGGTGATGGGTCCGGGGGGCGTGTCTCCTGGTTGATGGGTCCTGGGGGCGTGTCTTCTGGGTGATGGGTCCGGAGGGAGTGTCTCCTGGGTGATGGGTCCGGGGGGCGTGTCTCCTGGGTGATGGGTCCGGGGGGCGTGTCTCCTGGGTGATGGGTCCGGGGGGCGTGTCTCCTGGGTGATGGGTTTGGGGGGCATGTCTTCTGGGTGATAAGTCCGGGGGGCGTGTCTCCTGGGTGATGGGTCCAGGGGCGTGTCTTCTGGGTGATGGATCCGGGGGCGTGTCTCCTGGGTGATGGGTCCGGGGGCGTGTCTCCTGGGTGATGGGTTCGGGGGGCGTGTCTCCTGGGTGATGGGTCCGGGGGTGTGTCTCCTGGGTGATGGGTGCAGGGGCGTGTCTTCTGGGTGATGGGTCCGGGGGGCGTGTCTTCTGGGTGATGGGTGCGGGGGCGTGTCTTCTGGGTGATGGGTCCGGGGTAGTCACCTTTTCTTCAAGTCAAAACCGAACATTTTAGCCACGCACAGTCCACAGAGTCCCCCTTTACACCAGAGTCCACAGAGTTCCCCTTTACACCAGAGTCCACAGAGTCCCCCTTTACATCAGAGTCCCCTTTACATCAGAGTCCACAGAGTTACCCTTCTACATCAGAGTCCACAGAGTCCCCCTTTACATCAGAGTCCACAGAGTTACCCTTTTACATCAGAGTCCACAGAGTTACCCTTTTACATCAGAGTCCACAGAGTCACCCTTTACATCAGAGTCCACAGAGTCCCCTTTACATCAGAGTCCACAGAGTTCCCCTTTACATCAGAGTCCACAGAGTCCCCCTTTACATCAGAGTCCACAGAGTCCCCCTTTACATCAGAGTCCACAGAGTTACCCTTCTACATAAGAGTCCACAGAGTCCCCCTTTACATCAGAGTCCACAGAGTCTCCCTTTACATCAGAGTCCACAGTTTCCCTTTTACATCAGAGTCCACAGAGTTACCCTTTTACATCAGAGTCCACAGAGTTACCCTTTTACATCAGAGTCCACAGAGTCTCCCTTTACATCAGAGTCCACAGTTTTCCTTTTACATCTGAACTCACAGAGTTCCCTTTACACTGTAAGGGGGAACTCTGCAGATTCTGATGTAAGGGTGAACTCAGTGGACTCTAACATAAAGGATACTGTCAGGAAGATCCTGACAGTAACAGGCATTCCAGGCTCACTGGCGCACGATCGTGGGCACCAACAGGAACGTGCGCGTGCTCCTGTTGGCGCCAGGCGGGCTATTTATACCTGCCTGTCACATGCAAACTTGCTGTCTGCTCTACAGCGTTCTGTGTGCTTTGACCTGACCTGAGACCTCAGCCTGTGAATACCCGGCTATCTGAGTTTAGAGGTATCTTAATATAGCGCGGTCTTACCCCGAAGGGTCCCAACGCGCATAGCAGAGTTCCTGGGAAAGGAGGACCCAGGAACCAAAAACAGCACAGAGCGGCAGAAAGAGGGAAAAGAGAGGCTACGCAGGAAACGCTTGCGTGAAAAGCCAAGACTTCAGTAACCCGCAGAAGATCGGGATAGTAGGGACCATCCACCTGCAGCTGACCTCCGGCCTGCCTGACTACTCTTCTGCCTGTTCCTCTGGTTCTTCTGCTGCCCGCTTGATATCCGGCCCGGCCTGCCTGACTACTCTTCTGCCTGTTCCTCTGGTTCTTCTGCTGCCCGCTTGATATCCGGCCCGGCCTGCCTGACTACTCTTCTGCCTGTTCCTCTGGTTCTTCTGCTGCCCGCTTGATATCCGGCCCGGCCTGCCTGACTACTCTTCTGCCTGTTCCTCTGGTTCTTCTGCTGCCCCCTTGATATCCGGCCCGGCCTGCCTGACTACTCTTCTGCCTGTTCCTCTGGTTCTTCTGCTGCCCGCTTGATATCCGACCCGGCCTGCCTGACTACTCTTAGTGTGTTCCAGTCTGTTCCTGGTTCCAGTCTGGTGCTCCTGTTCCAGTCTGCTAACCTGTCAGCTGTTCCTGTTCCTGGTTCCAGTCCAATACTTATATTCCGGCATGCCCTCCTGTACCTGTTTCCTGCAAGGGATTCCTGAACTTCAAGACTGACTTCCTCCGCTGTTGATCCTGCCAGGCACTCGTACCACTCCTCACTCCTGTGCCTCCTGTTACTTTACCAGAGGTCGTGAGTAGGAGCCGTAAGGGAGGCCTCCCTCTGCAATTCGGGCTCAAACCACTAGGTATGTTACAGATGCTCTGGGAACCCTGATGTAACGGGGAACACTGATCACCCTGATGTACGGAGAGGACTCTGATGTAAGGGGGAACACTGATCACCCTGATGTACGGAGAGGACTCTGATGTAAGGGGGAACACTGAGCACTCTGATGTACGGAGAGGACTCTGATGTAAGGGGGAACACTGAGCACTCTGATGTACGGAGAGGACTCTGATGTAAGGGGGAACACTGAGCACTCTGATGTACGGAGAGGACTCTGATGTAAGGGGGAACACTGAGCACTCTGATGTACAGAGAGGACTCTGATGTAAGGGGGAACACTGAGAACTCTGAGGTATGGAGAGGACTCTGATGTAAGGGGGAACACGGAGAACTCTGATGTACGGAGAGGACTCTGATGTAAGGGGGGAACACTGAGCACTCTGATGTACGGAGAGGACTCTGATGTAAGGGGGAACACTGAGCACTCTTATGTACGGAGAGGACTCTGATGTAAGGGGGAACACTGAACACTCCGATGTACGGAGAGGACTCTGATGTAAGGGGGAACACTGAGAACTCTGAGGTATGGAGAGGACTCTGATGGAAGGGGGAACACTGTGGCCTCTGGTGTAAAGGGGAACTCTGATGTAAGGGGGAACACTGTGGCCTCTGGTGTAAAGGGGAACTCTGATGTAAGGGGTGCTCTGAGAGCCCTGATTTACTTTAGAGTACTCACTCAGAGGCAGAAGAGAGAAGGGGGGAGATTTCAGTCACAGACGGGATGGATGGTGAGCTCACTCACCCCTTGGCAGTCAGCACCTCTCATTCAGATGTATCTATATTGCTGGACTTCAAATTTCCTGCCAGCACTTCCTGTTTCTGAGGAGTTTGGGCAAACACAGAGTTGTAGATGCGGGAGGAAGAGGTGTAGGTCGAGCTCTCTCTCCTCTCCCGTCTGTGTGTGTGGGGAGGAGGGGACTGTTAGTGCTGGCTTTGGGCAAACACAGAGTTGTAGATGCGGGAGGAAGAGGTGTAGGTCGAGCTCTCTCTCCTCTCCCGTCTGTGTGTGTGTGGGGGGGGGGCGGGACTGTTAGTGCTGGCTTTGGGCAGACACAGAGGGGTAGATGCGGGAGGAAGAGGTGTATGTCGAGCTCTCTCTCCTCTCCTGTCTGTGTGTGGGTGAGGGGCGGGACTGTTAGTGCTGGCTTTGGGCAGACACAGAGTTGTAGATGCGGGAGGAAGAGGTGTAGGTCGAGCTCTCTCTCCTCTCCCGTCTGTGTGTGTGTGGGGGGGGCGGGACTATTAGTGCTGGCTTTGGGCAGACACAGAGGGGTAGATGCGGGAGGAAGAGGTGTAGGTCGAGCTCTCTCTCTTCTCCCTCTGTGTGTGTGGGGGGAGGGGACTGTTAGTGCTGGCTTTGGGCAGACACAGAGTTGTAGATGCGGGAGGAAGAGGTGTAGGTCAAGCTCTCTCTCCCGTCTGGTTGTTGGTGGGGGGGGGGGGGGGACTGTTAGTGCTGGCTTTGGGCAGACACAGAGGGGTAGATGCGGGAGGAAGAGGTGTAGGTCGAGCTCTCTCTCCTCTCCCGTCTGTGTGTGTGGGGAGGAGGGGACTGTTAGTGCTGGCTTTGGGCAAACACAGAGTTGTAGAAGCGGGAGGAAGAGGTGTAGGTCGAGCTCTCTCTCCTCTCCCGTCTGTGTGTGTGGGGAGGGGGGACTGTTAGTGCTGGCTTTGGGCAGACACAGAGGGGGGGTGCGGGAGGAAGAGGTGTAGGTCGAGCTCTCTCTCCTCTCCCATCTGTGTGTGGGGGGGCGGGACTGTTAGTGCTGGCTTTGGGCAGACACAGAGGGGTAGATGCAGGAGGAAGAGGTGTAGGTCGAGCTCTCTCTCCTCTCCCGTCTGTGTGTGGGGGAGGGGCGGGACTGTTAGTGCTGGCTTTGGGAAGACACAGAGGGGTAGATGCGGGAGGAAGAGGTGTAGGTCGAGCTCTCTCTCCCGTCTGTGTGTGTGTGGGGGGGGGGCGGGACTGTTAGTGCTGGCTTTGGGCAGACACAGAGGGGGGGATGCGGGAGGAAGAGGTGTAGGTCGAGCTCTCTCTCCTCTCCCGTCTGTGTGTGGGGGGGCGGGACTGTTAGTGCTGGCTTTGGGCAGACACAGAGGGGGGATGCGGGAGGAAGAGGTGTAGGTCGAGCTCTCTCTCCTCTCCCGTCTGTGTGTGTGGGGGGAGGGGACTGTTAGTGCTGGCTTTGGGCAGACACAGAGGGGTAGATGCGGGAGGAAGAGGTGTATGTCGAGCTCTCTCTCCTCTCCCGTCTGTGTGTGTGTGGGGGGGGGGCGGGACTGTTAGTGCTGGCTTTGGGCAGACACAGAGGGGTAGATGCGGGAGGAAGAGGTGTAGGTCGAGCTCTCTCTCCTCTCCCGTCTGTGTGTGGGGGGGGCGGGGCTGTTAGTGCTGGCTTTGGGCAGACACAGAGGGGGATGCGGGAGGAAGAGGTGTAGGTCGAGCTCTCTCTCCTCTCCCGTCTGTGTGTGGGGGGGGCGGGACTGTTAGTGCTGGCTTTGGGCAGACACAGAGTGGTAGATGTGGGAGGAAGAGGTGTAGGTCGAGCTCTCTCTCCTCTCCCGTCTGTGTGTGTGTGTGGGGAGAAGGGGACTGTTAGTGCTGGCTTTGGGCAGACACAGAGGGGTAGATGCGGGAGGAAGAGGTGTAGGTCGAGCTCTCTCTCCTCTCCCGTCTGTGTGTGTGGGGGGAGGGGGGACTGTTAGTGCTGGCTTTGGGAAGACACAGAGGGGTAGATGCGGGAGGAAGAGGTGTATGTCGAGCTCTCTCTCCTCTCCCGTCTGTGTGTGGGGGAGGGGCGGGACTGTTAGTGCTGGCTTTGGGAAGACACAGAGTAGTAGATGCGGGAGGAAGAGGTGTAGGTCGAGCTTTCTCTCCTCTCCCGTCTGTGTGTGGGGGGGAGGGGACTGTTAGTGCTGGCTTTGGGCAGACACAGAGGGGTGGATGCGGGAGGAAGAGGTGTAGGTCGAGCTCTCTCTCCTCTCCCGTCTGTGTGTGTGGGGGGGAGAGACTGTTAGTGCTGGCTTTGGGCAGACACAGAGGGGGGGGATGCGGGAGGAAGAGGTGTAGGTCAAGCTCTCTCTCCTCTCCCGTCTGTGTGTGTGTGTGGGGGGGGTGGGTGCTGGCTTTGGGCAGACACAGAGGGGTAGATGTGGGAGGAAGAGGTGTAGGTCGAGCTCTCTCTCCTCTCCCGTCTGTGTGTGGGGAGGGGGGACTGTTAGTGCTGGCTTTGGGCAGACACAGAGGGGTAGATGCGGGAGGAAGAGGTGTAGGTCGAGCTCTCTCTCCTCTCCCGTCTGTGTGTGGGGAGGGGGGACTGTTAGTGCTGGCTTTGGGCAGACACAGAGGGGTAGATGCGGGAGGAAGAGGTGTAGGTCGAGCTCTCTCTCCTCTCCCGTCTGTGTGTGGGGAGGAGGGGACTGTTAGTGCTGGCTTTGGGCAGACACAGAGGGGTAGATGCGGGAGGAAGAGGTGTAGGTCGAGCTCTCTCTCCTCTCCCGTCTGTGTGTGTGGGGAGGGGGGATTGTTAGTACTGGCTTTGGGCAGACACAGAGGGGGGATGCGGGAGGAAGAGGTGTAGGTCGAGCTCTCTCTCCTCTCCCGTCTGTGTGTGTGTGGGGGAGGGGACTGTTAGTGCTGGCTTTGGGCAGACACAGAGGGGGGATGCGGGAGGAAGAGGTGTAGGTCGAGCTCTCTCTCCTCTCCCGTCTGTGTGTGTGTGTGGGGGGGAGGGGACTGTTAGTGCTGGCTTTGGGCAGACACAGAGGGGTGGATGCGGGAGGAAGAGGTGTAGGTCGAGCTCTCTCTCCTCTCCCGTCTGTGTGTGTGGGGGGGAGAGACTGTTAGTGCTGGCTTTGGGCAGACACAGAGGGGGGGGGATGCGGGAGGAAGAGGTGTAGGTCAAGCTCTCTCTCCTCTCCCGTCTGTGTGTGTGGGGGGAGGGGGGACTGTTAGTGCTGGCTTTGGGCAGACACAGAGGGGTAGATGTGGGAGGAAGAGGTGTAGGTCGAGCTCTCTCTCCTCTCCCGTCTGTGTGTGGGGAGGGGGGACTGTTAGTGCTGGCTTTGGGCAGACACAGAGGGGTAGATGCGGGAGGAAGAGGTGTAGGTCGAGCTCTCTCTCCTCTCCCGTCTGTGTGTGGGGAGGGGGGACTGTTAGTGCTGGCTTTGGGCAGACACAGAGGGGTAGATGCGGGAGGAAGAGGTGTAGGTCGAGCTCTCTCTCCTCTCCCGTCTGTGTGTGTGTGGGGGGGAGGAGGGGACTGTTAGTGCTGGCTTTGGGCAGACACAGAGGGGTAGATGCGGGAGGAAGAGGTGTAGGTCGAGCTCTCTCTCCTCTCCCGTCTGTGTGTGGGGGGAGGGGACTGTTAGTGCTGGCTTTGGGCAGACACAGAGTTTTAGATGCGGGAGGAAGAGGTGTAGGTCGAGCTCTCTCTCCTCTCCCGTCTGTGTGTGTGTGGGGGGGGCGGGACTATTAGTGCTGGCTTTGGGCAGACACAGAGGGGTAGATGCGGGAGGAAGAGGTGTATGTCGAGCTCTCTCTCCTCTCCCGTCTGTGTGTGGGGGGGAGGGACTGTTAGTGCTGGCTTTGGGCAGACACAGAGGGGTAGATGCGGGAGGAAGAGGTGTATGTCGAGCTCTCTCTCCTCTCCCGTCTGTGTGTGGGGGGGAGGGACTGTTAGTGCTGGCTTTGGGCAGACACAGAGGGGTAGATGCGGGAGGAAGAGGTGTAGGTCGAGCTCTCTCTCCCGTCTGTGTGTGTGTGTGGGAGGGCGGGACTGTTAGTGCTGGCTTTGGGCAGACACAGAGGGGTAGATGTGGGAGGAAGAGGTGTAGGTCGAGCTCTCTCTCCTCTCCCGTCTGTGTGTGGGGGAGGGGGGAGGGGACTGTTAGTGCTGGCTTTGGGCAGACACAGAGGGGTAGATATGGGAGCAAGAGGTGTAGGTCGAGCTCTCTCTCCTCTCCCGTCTGTGTGTGGGAGGGCGGGACTGTTAGTGCTGGCTTTGGGCAGACACAGAGGGGGGGATGCGGGAGGAAGAGGTGTAGGTCGAGCTCTCTCTCCTCTCCCGTCTGTGTGTGGGGAGGGGGGACTGTTAGTGCTGGCTTTGGGCAGACACAGAGGGGTAGATGTGGGAGGAAGAGGTGTAGGTCGAGCTCTCTCTCCTCTCCCGTCTGTGTGTGGGGGGAGGGGATTGTTAGTACTGGCTTTGGGCAGACACAGAGGGGGGGATGCGGGAGGAAGAGGTGTAGGTCGAGCTCTCTCTCCCGTCTGTGTGTGGGGGGGAGGGGATTGTTAGTGCTGGCTTTGGGCAGACACAGAGGAGGGGATGCAGGAGGAAGAGGTGTAGGTCGAGCTCTCTCTCCTCTCCCGTCTGTGTGTGGGGGGAGGGGCTGGCGGGACTGTTAGTGCTGGCTTTGGGCAGTGTGAAAGAGTGTAACAGACACTCTCAGCTTAGGTGACTGCAGCCAGCATCCCTGCTGGGAAGCCATAGTTGGGTCTGAATAATGTGTCCGGGTCTCAGGCAGTCTGAAACCCGGACACGTGATTCCAAACCCGAACTGTCTGGGTGAATCCCGGACAGGTGGCAACCCTAGATGGGTCTGTGTAGGAGGTCCGGGAGAAAGAACCTTGCTTGAGTTATGGATGTCAATGTTGGTGTGCGGATTACAGTGGCTACTAATACTCCCTGGGCTGAGTACAGGGGGGGGGGCTCTGCTTGTAGGGTCCATCAGCCTGGGCTGAGTACAGGGGGGAGGGGCTCTGCTTGTAGGGTCCATCAGCCTGGGCTGAGTACAGGGGGGAGGGGCTCTGCTTGTAGGGTCCATCAGCCTGGGCTGAGTACAGGGGGGGGAGGGGCTCTGCTTGTAGGGTCCATCAGCCTGGGCTGAGTACAGGGGGGAGGGGCTCTGCTTGTAGGGTCCATCAGCCAGCACAAAGCACAGCATTCCACTGAGCAGCTGCAATACAACATAACAAGTCTATCTGATGACTAAACTGTGACTTGTGGATACACAGAGATATATCCCTCACCTTTGCTGTGATGTTCAGTGATATACTGGTGGGGGATGGGGTCAGTGTGATTACATACACTTTATTGCAGAGCATTAAAAAATGTCTAATGTCCCAAAAAAATGGAAGATCCCGCAGATCCTCTGCAGGAGAAAGGTCAGTGGCGGCAGCATTCACCAATGAGGAGTGGCCGCCACTGACCTTTCTCTTGCAGAGGATCTGCGGGATCTTCCATTTTTCTGGACTACTATATTAGGGTCCTGTTTGGATCCCATGTATAGGATTACTGCTTGGCAATGTTGTTTATTGGCCGGGTGCACAGCCAAGATTATTCACAGAGGTCTCTTTGTCTGACCAATGAATCGGATGTGCAACACGATATTCTCTCTAGAAATACACCGGACATTTTAGAGATTCCACATAATCAGCTCTTTATATTCTGGACGGATGCCATCCTGCTTCGCTCCACGGCCGCCAATACGCTCATCTGTTTTGCTTGCCTCTTTTTTATCCCGTTCTGGGATACAATTTTCCTTTCACACCACTTTAGGGTCCTGTGGATATTCTCCAATCCTCCCTTCTTCTTTTTCCCGCTGCGGACTTCCATGCATGCGTGTCTATATTACAGTATACAAACATACAGTGATTTCTCCCTGAAGAAGGCGTTTCGCCTCCGTAACGTGTAGGAATCCTTCATTGTATGATGTGTATGCCCATGTGGATTTTCATGTATTGCATATTCCATAGGCATGTGCAAAAGGGAAAAAAATAGTTTTGTTTTGTTTTAATTCGTTATTCAATTAATTTCGTTAAGTTAGATTCATTACATGTGTTAAATTTGTTTTCGGAATTTGTTCGTTTTCGACCGAATTTCGAAAAATCCGGTCGGATTCAAAAATATTTCTACCGGATTCGAAAACAAATTCTATTCGACTCAAATTTGAAAACAATTCGATTCGAAAACAAATTCGAATGAAAATTGAAAGCAAATTTGAATCAAAATCTAAAAAATATAAATCGATTTCTAAAAAAGAATACAATAAAATAGAATATAAAATAATAAAACAATAGAATGAAAATCAAAGAATAGTAAAGAGCAGAATGGAAATTAATAGAATGTAATCAAATACAATAGAATATGACCTGGTGGCTGCTTCTATGTATCTTCCATTTTCTGAAATTCGAAATTCATATAGAATGAACTCAAATTATAATAGAAAAATATTAGAAGAGTAGAATAATAATATATATATTTTTTTTCTGCTCTATTCTAATGTTTTTCTATTCGAATTTGAGTTCATTCTATATGAATTTCGAATTTCAGAAAATGGAAGATAGAAGAAGCCGCCAGGTCATATTCTATTGTATTTGATTCCATTCTATTAAATTCCATTCTGTTCTTCACTATTCTTTGATTTTCATTCTTCTTCATTGTTTTATTATTTTATATTCTATTTTATTGTATTCTTTTTTAGAAATCGATTTATATTTTTTAGATTTTGGTTCAAATTTGCTTTCAATTTTCATTCGAATTTGTTTTCGAATCGAATTGTTTTCGAATTCGAGTCGAATAGAATTTGTTTTCGAATTCGATCGAATTTTGTCCACGGGTTTTCGATTCGAAAACGTTCGTTCGGATTTGGTTAAATTCGTTATATTACAATACGGGAGTTCGTATGCATCCGAATGTCCGAATAATGAAAAATGTATCCGAATTTTGATTTGGAACGAAACGAAATGCACATGCCTAATATTCCATTGTTATATGGCTGAACATTTTATATGATACATACATCAATTTTTTCTATGTCCTATTTTGTACAAATATTGAGGGGTAGACCCACATACAAATACATCGGCGCAGCGTATGTGAGATACGCTACGCCGCTGTAACTTACTTTTTGCTGGTTCGAATCCCCAAAGAATTTGCGCCGTAAGTTACGGCGGCGTAGTGTATCTCAAGCGGCGTAACGGCGCGGAATTCAAATTGGCGATTAGGGGGCGTGTTTCATTTAAATAAAGCGCGTCCCCGTGCCGAATGAACTGCGCATGCGCCGTCCCCAAATTTCCCGCCGTGCTTTGCGCTAAATGATGTCGCAAGGACATAATTTTTTTTAACATAGACGTGACTTATGTACATTCCGATTCACGGACGACTTACGCAAAAAAAAAAATTCAAATTAAACGCGGGAACGACGGCCATACTTAACATGGCAAATCTAACTATACGCAACGAAACACCAGCTTTAACTATACGCCGGGAAAAGCCGACTACAGACGACGTAAAAAAATGAGCCGGACGCTCGTACGTTCGTGGATCGTCGGAAATAGCTAATTTGCATACCTGACGCGGAAAACGACGTGAACGCTACCCAGCGGACGCCGAAGTATTGCATCTTAGATCCGAAGGTGTATGAAGACGTACACCTGTCGGATCTAACCCAGAAGCCGTCGTATCTTGGTTTGAGGATTCAATACAACGATACGACGCAGGAAATTTGAAAGTACGCCGGCGTATCAGTAGATACACCGGCGTACTCGTTCTATGGATCTACCCCTGAATTTTTTTACCCTTTTGTGGTTATACAATCTGTGCCTACAAAGTCCAGCCCTTGAGGGGAAAGTTTTTTCTGCATTATATTCTTAAAAAAAATAAAAATGGTGGCATTTTATGGCTGCCCCCCCCCCCTACTTTTGTGCCCCCCCAATATGAAAGCTAGAGACGCCACTGGTGACGCCACTGCCCGTGTGATCTGTACGGCCGGAGCGGAGTGTTCCTTCTGGAGGAAGGAAAGAGTTAAAGCTCTGAGATGAATGGAGACGTGTATAGAACTTGTACAAACAGACCTTTGTCCCCGTTGTCTGCAAACTTAGTAACAGTTTAACTTGTAGGGCCCCTTGGAACACTCTGTGCTTTATAATATTCAGCTAAAGTCATGCCATGGAACCCCAATGACACTTCTCTTTTTAGTACCTTCTTAAGAGATGATTTATTAGCACAATATCGCTTATTTACTACTTGAATATCACAGCGGAGACACAAGGATCCAGACAGTATTTGTGAAATAACACCAGATAGGAAGAAATCATCTCTTAAGAAGGTACTAAAAAGAGAAGTGTCATTGGGATTCCATGGCATCACTTTAGCTGAATATTATAAAGCACAGAGTGTTCCAAGGGGCCCTACAAGTTAAACTGTTACTAAGTTTGCAGACAACGAGGACAAAGGTCTGTTTGTACAAGTTCTATACACGTCTCCATTCATCTCAGAGCTTTAACTCTTTCCTTCCTCCAGGAGGAACAATCGGCTCCGGCTGTACCGATCACACGGGTGTCAGCGGAGAAGCTGAAAGAGTTAAAGATAAAATGTCTGAAGTCTAAACGTCTACTAATCAGACGTACTCTTGGAGCGTCACCTACACAACATTCTCACCTCGTCCATCTAGACTGGTCACTAGAGCTTCTTCTACAGACTCTGACCCATCACTTCCCTCCTCTGCTAGAGGCACTTTATTAGGATCTATAGAGGGACGACACCGGCCTGGTTTTCTACATCGGAATGAAGGAAACAGCAGAGATACGGCCACAGAGGAGATAGGAAACATCAACTCTACAACAAGTCATCTGCCACTCAGCCAACCTTCCCAACAGAGGATTCCTCATCACCAGAAAGAGACGCAATTCTTACCTTCTCCTCCGCTGAACTGACATCGGGTAAGATGGACCTTCTGGGGAAAGGTTTGGCCTTTAGCTCTAAAGTTCTAATGAAGAAGTTTTTGTTGGCACCGGACTTGTAGAGATATTTTAGGAATATTGATAGATTGAAGGTAGATTATTCTTCGAGAGGCGATATTGAGGGATCATCTGTAGTAACACCACTGAGTAGGTCTGTCTTAGGTTTACAGACACAATAGAAGTTTCCACCGCCCACTACATATGCAGCAGCAGAAATGTCTCTTCATTTGGAGGATAAAGATGGGAAAGTATTACAGGGTATAATCAGGAACTATGGGGTCCTCTCCTAATAATGTAACCATTGAAGAGAAAGGTGCATTGCCATCATTAGCAGCAAGGTGAGATATAACATTGAAGTCAGCTGATAAGGGGGGATGGGTTGTCATTTTGGACACAGCATATAATGACAATGAGGTCATGTGACAATGACCTGATTTAGATGTATATGAGACATTGTCGGGTGGCCCTGTATTAGGTCTACAGAGAACATTGAGATCTATTTTAGATGGAGAGATGAAGAAGGGGGTCATTTCAGAGGATATTTCAGAATATTTATGGACACAACACCCCATTACTCTGCTATTATATACATTACCTAACCTCCAGGTATGTCAGTAGTGGGGGAGAGGAGGATCTTTATATTTTCCAGCAGCTTTACCTGATAAGGTGTTGTCACCTCTGGTACAGAAAAGTAAAGCCTATGTCGGGTTCAGCAGATTTGTTTAGTAAGATTAGATCTCTATTCCTGGGAGATTTGGACATTTAGTGAGTTGGGATGCAGCCAGTTTATAGACATCTATCACCCATGTGGGTGGGATACTGGCATGGAAAATGCTGATGTAAGATTGGGGTCTATAAAGTGAGTAGTGTTGAGCAGAATATGCCATATTCGATTTCGCGATATATCTCGAATATATATTCGAATATTCGAGATATATTCGCTAAATTCGAATATTCGTGATATTTTATCGAAAGTAAATGATTGCGATTTTTCGCTATTGCGAATGCGAAAATAATTGCGATTTTTTGATAACTGCGGTAGGAGCACTCTGATTGGCTCAGAATATTCGTGATATTTTATCGAAATATCGCAACATGCGAATGCGATATTTATTGCGCAATTTCGAGAAATGCTGGAGGAGCGCTCTGATTGGCTCAGAATATTCGTGATATTTTATCGAAATATCGCAACATGCGAATGCGATATTTATTGCGCAATTTCGAGAAATGCTGTAGGAGCACTCTGATTGGCTCAGAATATTCGTGATATTTTACAATACAAAATAATTGCGAATATTCGGCAAATGCGGAAGGAGCACTCTGATTGGCTCAGAATATTCTTGATATTTTACAATACAAAATAATTGCGAATATTCGGCAAATGCAGAAGGAGCACTCTGATTGGCTCAGAATATTCTTGATATTTTACAATACAAAATAATTGCGAATATTCGGCAAATGCGGAAGGAGCACTCTGATTGGCTCAGAATATTCTTGATATTTTACAATAGAAAATAAAAAGTGTTTTGCATTGGTGGTGATTCTTTACTCTATCCATCTGTCACAGCCGTTTGTCAATCAAACACCTTGAAGATTGAACACGTTCATGCTGCATGCTTTGGACTTTTTTTCACTTCACATATCAAAGACATTTTTATGAAAGATTATTTTTCTATTATTGGGACTATATTTCTTTATATATTTTTTTCACTGTGTATTTCACAAGTTATTTGCGCTTGCTTATTTTATAATTTGCCCACATGTCTTGTCACTAGACATATTTTTTATTCTTGTAGAGCGATTCCATTTTCTGTCTTGTATTAATTTATGTTGTATAACATTTTTGAGTTGCTGCTGTATTCTCCCCTTTTTTAAGGTATGCGCAATTTTTTCCTTCTTACAAAAAAAAATAATATCAAACATACAAATATTCATAACAGAAACATACACAAAGCCCCCCCCTTTTGCATCAGAGACAATCAGAGTTCTCCTACCACAGTTATCGAAAATTCGCAATCATTTTCGCATTCGCAATAGCGAAAAATCGCAATTTTTTTTTTTTTCAATTTGGCAACATAAAAGGATCGCCTCAGCTTAGCTACTCGGCCCAGGGTCTCTAATCATACCAGCAATGCTTTTAGACGTCGATAGGATGTGATCTGTTTTAAAAATCAAATTGAAAAAATGCGAATATTCGGAATTGCGAATATTCACCGCGAAATTCGAAATATAGCGCGATTTCTCGAATATGCTATATTCGAGTCGAATATTCGCAATGCGAATATTCGTGAGCAACACTAAAAGTGAGATGGGAAATTACTTTCTCCAGAAACTATGGCCCGGATTCACGTAGGAGATACGACGGCGTATCTCCAGATACGCCGTCGTATCTCTGAGTCTGAGGCGTCGTTTCTTGGCGCCTGATTCAAAGAATCAGATACGCCAAAATTTCTCTAAGATACGACCAGCGTAAGTCTCCTATGCCGTCGTATCTTAACTGCATATTTACGCTGGCCGCTAGGGGCGTGTATGCTGATTTACGCCCAGAAATATGTAAATCAGCTAGATACGCCTATTCACGAACGTACGCCCGGCCGACGCAGTACAGATACGCCGTTTACGTTAACCTTTTTCCGGCGTAAAGTTACCCCTGCTCTATGAGGCGTACCAATGTTAGGTATGGACGTCAGAACAGCATCGAATTTTTCACGTTTTACGTTGTTTGCACAAGTCGTTCGCGAATAGGGCTGGGCGTCATTTACGTTCACGTCTAAAGCAATGACTATTTGCGGCGTAATTTGGAGCATGCGCACTGGGATACTTTCACGGACGGGGCATGCGCCGTTCGTAAAAAGCGTAATTTACGTAGGGTCACGATAAATTTGCATAACACACGCCCACATCTTCCAAATTTGAATTAGGCGGGCTTACGTGGGCCTATTTACGCTACACCGCCGCAACTTTGCTTTGTGAATGCTGCACTTGCCTGTCAAAGTTGCGGAGGCATAACGTAAATAGGATACGTTACGCCCGCACAAAGATGCGCTTTCCTACGTGAATCTGGCCCTACTAGTTCTTGTGTAAGGATGTGTACTATGGCCAGCCAAGACCATACACAGCCCATTTATGAACAGACATGAAGACCTGCCTGTGTTTTCCAATGTGACCTCTTCTACACATTGTGTGACATATCGGCATCACATGGAATAACTTTTGATGACCATAATATTGGGGATCTTCCCCAGAATATTATAACATGACATATAAGGATTGTTTATCATTTTTGGACATCGGGGTGATGGGGATAGGCTCCTGATTGGTTACTGATCTGTATATGAAACTCGCCCAATTTATGAAATTGGAGAGAATTGTGGATTCACCAAACTAATTAGATTTGGGGAAACAAGAAATGGGAAAGAAATGTCCACACATTTTGGAAAGAGCCCGGCCCAGTTTGCATGCAAAGGATGCTGTGCGGATATCAAATATTGTTCTTCCCAACACTGCTGCAGAAGTTCCTACAAATGTGTTGCACTTGTAGGTTGTTTTGCTTTCATCCTTCTGTCCCGTTCATTCCAAACCACCTCAGTGGGGTTTAGGTCTGGAGACTGCTGACCATTCCATGATTTGAAGCCTACCGTTTTGTTCTTTTCTTCTAAGGTAGTTCTGGCACATGTATCAATGCATAAAAAGTTTTAAAAACGTCTGTTTCTTCGGGAGCAGTGATTGGGGCTGTAATGTATTGTCGGATCCCGGCAATATAGACAAAAATACCAAAGATACAAAAAAAAAAGGCGTAGATGTCCCCCCCCAAATCCATACCAGACCCTGGCCCTGTTAAACAGGGGCAGAAAAAATAAGCCTTGGGTGGTGGTGCCCTAAACCAAAAATATTGATGGAAGCTAGCTTGGATTTCTGGGGACTGAAAAGCATCCCTTGAAGACTGCTGCTGAGTGTTTTCCTCTACATCCATGCTGACACAATCCTCCTCCTCCTCTTCCTGTGTGTTTGGCGGGCCCGCAGGAATGCTATCTGGATTAAGGGGGCCTTGAAAAAAAGGAAGTCCTTCTCTCCCTCCCGCTGTTCTGCCTCAAGTGCCCTGTACATGATTCCACAAAGTGTGTACTCCAGCAGGAAGACTAGAGGGACAGTATCACTGATGCATGCATTGTCACTGCTCACCATCCTCTCGGCCTCCTCAAATGGTGACAGGGCAGTGCATGCATCCTTGATCAGTAGCCACTGGCATGGTGAAAAGAAGCCAAGCTCCCCTGACCCTGTCCTGGTGCCATGCTCGCACAGGTACCCTGCTGTGTGTGCAGCCGCTGCAGCATTGCCAACATTGAGTTCCACCCGGTGGTCATGTAACAAATGAGGCGGTTGGTGGGCAGGTGGAACTCCCTTTGAATGTCAGCCAGCCAAGCACTGGCATTGTATGACTGGCAGAAATGACCACAGACTTTTCTGGCCTATCTCAGGCGATCCTGGAAGCCTGGGTATCTTAGGAACCTCTACACCACCAAATTCAGGACATGTGCCAAACATGGAACATGGGTCAAGTGTCTCTGTCGGAGGGTGGAGAGAAGGTTGGTGCCATTGTTGCATACAACCATTCCTGGCTGAAGCTGGCAAGATGTCAACCACCTCTGACCCTTCCCCTGCAGAGCTGACAGAATCTCTGTGCCAGTGAGGATCCTGTCCCCTAGGCAGACCAAGTCAAGCACCACATGGCACTAGGCCACATGCCCTCAACATGGGGAGGATGTCCCCATGTTGATGGGGACATGGGCCTCATCCCCACAACCCTGGCCAGTGGTTGTGGGGGTCTGCGGGCGGGGGGCGGGTGTCTGGCTACCTTGATCCCCGGTGGTCTGTCCAGGCCCTTTTGGACCGCCAGCCTCTCAATGGCACTCCTCAGATGGACTCCCCACCGAACAGCAGTACCGCTTAGGATCTTCAAAGGTGGGAACCTAGTCACCCACTGGGTCCACGTCGCTGCTCAAATGTTCCAGGCCAACATGGTCCCGTAAACCAGGAACACCGCGTGGCACGCATGCCCTGGACAGGTAGGTCATAACGCCGGGGCGCCGTGATGTGGCCATCCTAAAGGTGGGTGCCACACTGGACAAAAGAAGAACCCAGAACCAATGGCATCTGCCCCATAAATACCCTCCCCCAGCATGCAGAGCGAGGCCAAACCCTCCTGTCTGGCTGCTGTGGAAGAGCACCCAAACCTTGACTCCACTGCTGCCACCTACTGCACAGGGGTGGGAAGAACACCCCAGTGCAACAGAATAAGCCCACAGCACAGCCAAGCTGAGACAGAGACCCTGTTTTGCACACAACAATTTGGATCAGAGTTTAACTACACTCCGATCTACCTCTGAATTTAACTAGCACCAGTACTATAAAGTAACCAGGCGCTACAGCTCTATACATGTATAGGAGTATAAAGAGGACCTGTCATGGCTCTATACATGTATAGGAGTATAAAGAGGACCTGTCATGGCTCTATACATGTATAGGAGTATAAAGAGGACCTGTCATGGCTCTATACATGTATATAGGAGTATAAAGAGGACCTGTCATGGCTCTATACATGTATATAGGAGTATAAAGAGGACCTGTCATGGCTCTATACATGTATATAGGAGTATAAAGAGGACCTGCCATGGCTCTATACATGTATAGGAGTATAAAGAGGACCTGTCATGGCTCTATACATGTATATAGGAGTATAAAGAGGACCTGTCATGGCTCTATGCATGTAAAGGAGTATAAAGAGGACCTGTCATGGCTCTATACATGTATATAGGAGTATAAAGAGGACCTGTCATGGCTCTATACATGTATATAGGAGTATAAAGAGGACCTGTCATGGCTCTATACATGTATATAGGAGTATAAAGAGGACCTGTTATGGCTATATACATGTATATAGGAGTATAAAGAGGACCTGTCATGGCTCTATAAGATTCAGAGTATCAGAGATAATATTGAAAATATGTATTACTCTGAATCTATACCTGTGTCTCTCAGGGCATCGTCCTCTACGCTTGATCCCTGCATTGCACAGCTGATGAAGGACGCCTGTGAGACCCTGGCCCCTTTTATAGCAGACATTGTAAGCACATCTTTTTCATTTGGAGTGGTGGCAAGTATTCTGAAGCAGGCGGTGGTTATACCCCTGCTTAAGAAATCTAACTTGCCGCACTCCGTGCTCAGTAACAATCGATCTATTTCCACCTTACCGTTCCTTGCAAAGATCATGGAAAGAGCAGCGGTATGGCAGTATCAGCCTCACTTACAATCTAACAACATCTTTGATGACCTCCAGTCAGGTTTCCGACCTGACAGAGGCTCTGAAACGGCCTTGGTTAAAGTTCAGGATGATCTCCTCTGGTCCTTGGATAGGAATGACACCTCGGCCTTAGTACTTCTGGATCTGTCGTCAGCTTTTGATACCATCGATCACATCAGACTGTTGGAAAGACTAGGGACTGTGGCTGGCACTGATGGTACTGCATTGGCATGGATGGCCTCATTTCTGCAGGAGAGAGTTCAGCGGGTAACATTGGGACCGTATTACTCTGCTGATAGCTCTCTCTCCTGTGGGGTGCCTCAGGGTCGGCTTTATCACCCATCCTATTTAACATCTACATGAGACCATTGTTGTACATCATACGTCGCCACAAACTCCTTTTCCACGTCTGCGCTGACGACACCCAGATATACTTTCGCCTTCCCAGGACCAACGAGAGGCAAGTGGATCTTGCCTCTTGTTTGGAGGAGATTAGAACCTGGATTGGAGCCAACTATCTCAAACTTAACCTCCCTGGCGGTATGATTCTGTCTGGAATTACGTACCAAAAGCGGTACCATTATTTTTCAAGGAAATTTGGCGTTTTATACTGTAGGCCTGCAATTCTTAGGAAGAACTCACTTAAATCTAACCAAGAGTCTAGTAGACATCCCGGGTATGAATTTTTTTAAAAAACAAAATGATAAATTATAATATAATAAATAACTATAAATAATTATAACAAATAATAATATAATTATAATAAAAAATTATTCAATAATGTAATCAACTAAAAATCACTGAAATTTGCTCAGTTGCAGAATTGTCGCTGTCATTACTTTTATTTTTTTATGACAAATTTTCCCACAAATCGCTATCGCTCAATTCTGCAAGTGATTATAATTTATTATCGCTGTTTTCTAGCTGCTCTAAAACCATTTTTGACATAAAGGGACACTTTTGGTTGCTATGGACAATCTACAGTTTGCAGGCAGAAAGAACAGTTTTTATTATATAAAAGAACATGTAGGACACTGGGGAGACCACTAGGGACAAGGGGGGGTGTATTTTTTACATACAGTACTGTAACCTATAAGATTACAGTATACTGTATGTAATGTGTTTGTTTACTTTTTTTAATTTGGCGATGTTCTCCGCCCCCGTGCGTCGTAACGTCGCAGGGAACGGAGATCGGGGGCACACGGGGACACTGTGAATCGAGCGAGGACCCGCTCGCTCACACAGCGGGGATGCATCGCAGGATCCAGGGACAAGGTAAGTAATTCCCTGTCTGTGGATGCTGCGAAAAGCCGCGCCGCTGCACGATCTGCACATCGACCCCGAGCGTGACTCGGGGATACCGATAGTAGCATGGAAAAACCACCCCGAGTCACGCTCGGGGATACCGCTAAGGAGGTTAATGGCTCCAAAACTGAAAATATGATCTTCAGTAACCATGATTGGCCTAGTAAGATGACCGACTGGCCTGACTCTTTTAAACAGAGCCCGGTACCAGTCACCAAGGTCAGGGACCTGGGGGTCATCTTTCATTCTAAGTTGACACTCCGTAGCCAGGTAAAATTGTTTTTCTTATTTATTTTTTTATTAAATATTTTTATATATATAAATGTATTATTCTTTCACCATTTTTTTTCTGTTTTAGTTGTTGGAATGGATTCCCAACTAGGAATGTACTTTGTCCTTTTACTGGGGTCTTTTACACTTCTTTTCTTCTTTTCCCTTTTTTGTTTATCTGCTTTTTGTTTCTTTTATCTTTTTTGTGTTGTTTTATACTTTTCAGCTAGTTGGACACAGCGCCATCTGGTGACTGCTCTCCATGCTGCACCCTCTGTAATGATCAGTGCTGTTACTTTAGTGATCCTCCCTATGAGACAAATACAGGAAATACCAGTGTGGGCGTGTACCAAATGTAACGTTCTGTATTTTTTTCCTGTTTTCAGCCATTTTAGATCTGGTTCCAGGAAGTTCAACAGCTTCTCAGTCTCCATCTTGAACACACGGCCACCAGCATGAGATTTTCTCCATATCAGACCACACAGGTAAGTCAGGTATATATCCTATTCATGGTACAGGGCTCCTGTCCCTCTATAGCAGTGTTTCTCAACTCCAGTCCTCAAGGCTCCCCAACAGGTCATGTTTTCAGGCTTTCCATTATTTTGCACAGGTGATTTGATCAGTTTCACTGTCTTAGTAATTACCACAGCCATTTCATCTGAGGGAAATCCTGAAAACATGACCTGTTAGGGCGCCTTGAGGACTGGAGTTGAGAAACACTGCTCTATAGACATAGCAATCATCTGTGATCGTCTCTTCCTCCTTGTGTTTAATGATCTGGGTATACTGTGTGTATATATATATATAGAGAGAGAGAGATTGTATTTCCACACATTGGCCGGGATTCAGAAAGAACTTACGCCAATGTATCTACTGATACGCCGCGTAAGTCCACGGATGCGCCGTCGTATCTTTGCGCCGTACCCACAAAACTAGATACGCCAGAAAATAGGCTTCTTCCGACCAACGTAACGTTCCTACGCCGGCGTATCGTGGGCACATATTTACGCTGGACGCATCTGGCGCTCCCATTGATTTCCTATTCAAATATGCAAATGAGGGATATACGGCGATTCAGAAATGTACGTGCGCCCGGCGCAGGCTACGCGCGGTGCGCGTAAGTTGTACGTCCGGCCTAAAGTTACCCCTCATAAAGCAGGGGTAACTTTGCACCACACTTGCACAGGTCAGCTGGAGAGCAGCTACAGCAGCACCGTTACGGACGTGCTGAGCAACCACACTTGCAGGGCAACACATTCGTATGCCAACATGCCAGGGGCAGCGGTGGTCATAGCACTACTGCATCTACAGGCACGGAGGAGGGCACGGGAGAGGATCTACCGAACGAGCATGAATGTCTTTGGCATGGGTTGATTCGGAGGTGTATCGCATCTTCAGATTCAGCCCTGCTGCCGTCCTGGAATTAGCCACAGCCCTGCATGATGACATCACCAGCAAGACACGCCGCTCACATGCAGTGCAGCCTCTGGTCAAGGTCCTGGCAACACTGCATTTCCTTGCCAGTGGATCTTTCCAGCATACAAGTGGAGTTGTGGCTGGGATGTCACAATCCACCATGAGCAGATGCGTGCACCAGGTTGTCCCCGCAATCCTCACACGCATTTCCCACCACATCATCAGACCCACCCATGAGCACCTGCGGCAGAAGGCAATGCAGGATTTCTACAGAATTGCCAGGTTCCCACGCACCGTGGGGGCCATTGATTGCACACATGTGGCACTACGGCCTGTCTTTCAGGGTCTTTCCCAGTGACGTATGAGGGTGCGTCAGAGGGGGCGGGGTCACGTGATGGGTGGCCGGCGCTTCCCCTATATAAGTAATGTCACAGCTCCAGCGCGTCATTCCGCTGGGCTGTGTCCAGCGGAGAGTGGAGCTCCCCTGCTGCGCTCTGGACGGATAGATCGCTGGACCGGACCGCTGATCATCCATCGCTGGAGAGATCATCCGTCGCTGGATAGGAGACAGTGGATTCACATCGCTGGATTTTTTATTTTTTTTAATTAATAAAGGATTTTTTTCTACGGTGTCTGTTTTTTTTAACTATTTACACTTCCTTCGTGAAATGGTAGAGGTACAGTGTACCCCATTACCAATTCACATAGGGGGGGGCAGGATCTGGGGTCCCCTTTGTTAAAGGGGTCTTCCAGATTCTGATAAGCCCCCTGCCCGCAGACCCCCACAACCACCGGGCAAGGGTTGTGGGGATGAGGCCCTTGTCCCCATCAACATGGGGACATCCTCCCCATGTTGAGGGCATGTGGCCTGGTGCGGTTCAGGAGAGGGGGGGCGCACTCCCTCCCCCCCCTCTTTTCTGCGGCCGGCCAGGTTATAATTTGGGGTGGAGTTCCCCTTAAAATCCACACCAGACCTGAAGAGCCTGGTATGGATATTTGGGGGGAACCCTACGTCATTTTTTTTATTTTTTTTTACGGCGGGGTTCCCCTTAATATCCATTCCAGACCTGAAGGGCCTGGTAATTTAATTTGGGGGACCCCCACACATTTTTTTCCCTTTATGAATGAATCATCTCTGTAATTGCCAGAGCCGACAATTCATTAGAGCCGCAAAGCCGGTTTTAAATGGCTTTTTTTCTTTCAGAAATTACACTTTGTGCAGGGACAGTTTTATGTATCGGAAACATGCGATGTTTCACATGCTGACTTTACACCCCCCCTAGGTACGAAATTTAAAGCAATATTACACTTTTATTGTTTCACTTTTAGCATTATTAAACTCACTGCTCTTGAAAAAACGGCCGTTTAAAAAAAAAATTTGCATTGATGAATGTTTCCTGGGACAGGACCCGGGTCCCCAAACACTTTTTAGGACAATAACTTGCATATTAGCCTTTAAAATTAACACTTAAGATTTCTCCCATAGACTTTAACAGGGTGTTCCGCGGCTTTTCGAATTTGCCGCGAACACCCCTAATTGTTCGTTGTTCGCCGAACAGGCGAACAGGCAATGTTTGAGTCGAACATGAGTTCGACTCGAACTCGAAGCTCATCCCTATAGGTGAGGTTGAAAAAAGACTCAAGTACATCAACTCCAACCTATTAGCTAGATTCAGAAAGATTTACGACGGCGTATCAGTAGATACGCCAACGTAACTCTGAATCTACGCCGTCCTAAATTTAAGCGTATTCTGGAAACCAGATACGCTTAAATTAGGCTAAGATACGAGCGGCGTAAATCTCAGACGCTTTCGTTTCTTAGGGTGCAATATTTACGCTGGCCGCTAGGTGGCACTTCCGTTGAGTTTGGCGTAGAATATGCAAATGCCTAGATACGCCGATTCACGAACGTACATGCGCCCGTCGCAGTAAAGATACACCGTTTACGTAAGGCGTTTTCCGGCGTAAAGTTATTCCAACAGATAGCTAGACTAGTCAATGTTAAGTATTGCCGTCGTTCCCGCGTCAAAATTTGACATTTTTACGTCGTTTGCGTAAGTCGTTCGCGAATAGGGCTGGACGTAATTTACGTTCACGTCGAAACCAATACGTCCTTGCGGCGTACTTTGGAGCAATGCACACTGGGATATGTACAGGGACGGCGCATGCGCCGATCGTAAAAAAACGTCAATCACGTCGGGTCACCACCCATTTACATAAAACACGCCCCCCTCATCCTCATTTGAATTAGGCGCGCTTACGCCGGCCCCATTTACGGTACGCCACCGTAACTTAGGAGGCAAGTGCTTTGTGAATACTGCACTTGCCTCACTTACTTACGGCGGCGTATCGTAAATACGATACGCTTCGCCGCCGTAAAGATACACACGGCTACCTGAATCTAGCTATATGTGTGTGATTATATGTCAGTATTACATTGTATATCCCTGTATGTTGTGATTCAGGTGCTTATCTAATAGTTTTTTACACCATCGATGCCCCTCCCCTGCTCAGACCACCGCCTGTGGAAGGGAATTCCACATCCTTGCCGCTCTTACAGTAAAGAATCCCCTACATAGTTTGTTGAACCCTTTTCTTATAATTTTAATGAGTTGCCATGTGTCTTTTTAAATTCCCTTTTGCTGAAAAATGTTCTCCCTATTGTGGGGTCACCAGTCCGGTATTTGTGAAATCATCTCCCCTCCCCCGTCTCTTCTCCAAAGAGAATAAGTTCAGAGCTCACAACCTTTCCTCATCACTAATATCCTCCATTCCTCCTCCAGACCCTTTATTAGCTTTATTTCCCTTTTCTTTGTACTCTCTCCATTTCCAGTACATCCTTCCTGAGGACTGGTGCCCAGAACTGGATGGCATACTCCAGGTGCGGCCGGACCAGAGTCTTGTAGAGGGGAGAATTATTGTTTTATCTCTGGAATTGATCCCCCTTTTTTTTTTTTTTTGCAAATATCTTTATTTGGATTTCCATCTTACAGATAGGAAGGGTAAAAACAACCCCAAAACAGTAGTCAATATGCAGTATACCAGAGCAGTACAACATAAACAAACAAAAGTGATGACTTATACAGTAGCAACAAAGAAAAAAAACAAAAAAAAACAAAAGTAAAACCCTCAGGAGTAGAAGCATGAAGCAAATACCCAACACTGAATGTTATACAGTATGTATCAGCCTAACCACATCCATAGCTAGCATAGCTACGGGACTTAATGGCTGTAAGTATAAAAGAGTCATGGAAGTCAAGGAGCTCCAAAAAGCCATGGTCGTATTACGGTGTTCAAGAAGTAGAGGGGTCAGATAGATCAGAGACCTTAAGGTGGCCTAACGAGTTGGTGAGGTCTCTTTTCAAGTACCAGTCGGTATAGCGAAATGGTCGCATGACTTCTTGTAAGACTGTCCGAGTTAATGTGGCCACAATATAGGTACGCCATCTCGCAAAAAAACGGGAAGTAGAGCGAAAGTTTAGCGTAATCGTGTCCAGCCTCTCCAAGTAAAAGAGTGAGAGCATGGTCCTTTTCACTGCTTCCAGCGAGGGTGGTGTTGGTGAAATCCAATGGGACATAATAGTCCTGCGAGCTACTAGGAGGCAGAGATGAGCCCATTGCGGAATAATGAGGGGCGCCAGTGCCGTTGTAGAGGATGCTAGTGGCGTGTAGTCAAACAGGCATAATAACCGATCCTTCGGGATCCTAGTATCATGGACTGTGCATATGTGGGCAATGACAGAGTCCCAGAATTTGGAGATGGCTGTACAGTCCCAAAGACGGTGTATCAACGTGGGGCGAGGCTGGGAGCACCAGGAGCATTGCGCTTGAGTTGGGTCCGCTTTATTGAAGCAAAACGGGAAATACGCTCTGTGTATAATCTTAAATTGTGTTTCACGCCATGTTTCCGATATAGTTAGTTTGCGAACATGTCTGTATCCCTCAAGGATTTTTTCCGGTAGATCATCATCGTCAAATAGGGTGGACCATTTTCGGAATGGCGCAAGGTGGTATTTCTCCGTTTGGTGTTGAATAAGGTAGGAGTAAAGACTGGAGATGGAATAGTCGTTTCTCTTTAGTACAACATCAATGAAGGACTGCTGGAAAGGATCAGATTTAGGTCCATGACAAGACCTCAGATAGTCAATTAGTTGATGGTAAAAGAAGGAGTGCGACGGTGGTAATGAGAATTCACTCGACAGGGCCCCGAAGGACTTAAACTTAGCAGGTTCACCATGGTAGACAGAGGTTATTTTCGTTAGCCCTTTGATTTGCCAGTGATCAAATGCTTTGTGAAGAGTGGACGGAAGAAACATAGGGTTGCCCTGGATTGGTAGATAGCGTGAGATACTAGATGGAAGGCCCAACAATTTCCGTACCTCCCTCCAAGCGATGACTGTATCTCTAATAAGTATACTTGACTTGAGGTAGGATGGTAGAGCATTATTATTGGAGTGAAGGATGGCTGAAAGGGTATGTGGGGCAGTCAGAGCACCCTCAAGTAGGATATTGCAATATTTTGACTTTCCACTCAGCCAGTCCATTCCCTGTCTAAGTAAGCATGAAAGATTATAAAACCAAATATTGGGTAGACCCGCCCCACCCTCAGACTTTGGGAGGCATAGTTTTTGCAGCGCAATGCGCGGCTTTTTGCGGGACCATATAAAAGTAGACAGAGCCCTATGGATTTTTTGCACATCAGAGTGTTTCAATAATAAAGGTATGGTCTGCATCGGATAAAGTAAGCGTGCAAATGACACCATTTTAAAAAGGTGGCATCTCCCAAAGAGTGAGAGGGGGAGGGCCGCCCATGCTTCTAGCTCCTTGACAATTTTTTAAATTAACGGAGGGTAATTAAGGACATACAAAGAAGATGGGTCACGGCCTATGCGTATGCCTAGGTATGTAATGTGTTGAGTTGCCATAGTAAATGGAGATAGAGGTCTCCATCTAGGAGATAATCGTGGGTTGAGTGCCAGAATTTCGCTTTTGTCAAAATTTATATGAAAGCCAGAGCATAGTCGGAAGGCCGCAAAGTGATCTCGGAGTCTGTCAAAGTCTGTGAGGGGGTCAGTGGAGAATAGGAGTATGTCATCTGCAAATAGGGCAGAGCGAAGAACTTGGTTACCCACGGGGACGCCACTGATCCCTTCATGGGAGTTGAGTAATCTCGACAGGGGCTCAATGGCAAAATTAAAAAGTAGGGGGGACAGGGGGCATCCCTGCCTTGTCCCTTTTGTTAGGGGTATCGAGTTCGAGACAAAATCAGGGGTAACAAGACGCGCAGTTGGTGATGCGTACATTTGTTGCAAAAATCGCATGATCAGGCCCGAAAAACCGAACCGTTCCATTACTTTGAACAACCAAGACAGACTAACGTTGTCAAAGGCTTTTTCGGCATCTAATGAAATAATAGCGACGTCGTGATCGGGGTGCGTTTTAGCGTATTCCAGTGCCAGCAAAACCTTACGGATGTTTAGAGTCGCCGAGCGTCCCGGGACAAAGCCAGATTGAGCCGAGTGTAACAAAGAAGGGAGTAGCGGAGCCAAGCGTGACGCAATAATTTTGGAAAGAATTTTGACGTCCACGTTAATTAGGGAAATTGGGCGGTAGGAGCCTGGCAATAAGGGATCCTTCCCCTTCTTAGATAGCAGTTTTATGTGCGCCTGCGTACCAGTAGGAAGGTAGGGGCCCCCCTCCCACATGGCTGCATATACCCGTTGTAGGGTGTCCGGAACAAAGTCCTTAGTCAATTTAAAAAATTCAGCTGTGTAGCCGTCTGGGCCTGGGGCCTTAGCAGATGCCATGTTTTTGATTGTGCGCCGGATATCATCAGAGGTGATAGGGGCGTTAAGCTCCTCTAGTTGTGCAATTTTAAGCTTGGGCAGACGGATCTTAGCCAGGAGAGCTTCCGCAGCAACATTGTCCATCTGGTCAGCTGCATAGAGTTTTGTGTAGTAATCCTCAAGCAAGTTACTAATTTCAGCAGGCGAGGTGACCAGAGAGCCAGTCGTATCTTTCAGGGAGGAAATATGAGTGGGTCTTCTTGGCCCCGAGCACAACTTGGCTAGTAACTTGCCTGCTTTGTTGCCGTATCTGTGATAATGCAGATTAACGTATGACATTTTAGCAGCTTCTTGCTGTTCCGCCCAAAGGTCAAACGTACGCTTAGCCTGACGCCACTCTTGTATATTATTGGGAGTGCGACTTAGGCCCCATACTCACGAGCAAACATGTCTGCTGAAACTGGCCCGCAGGCCAGTTTCAGCAGACATGTTTGGTCGTGTGTGGGCGCGAGCGGGCCGAATTCCAGCAAACATTTGCCCGCCGGGCCTTTTCCCAGCAGACAAATATTCCTGGACTTGTTTTAAAACAGCCCGCTGGAATTCAGCCCGCTCGGACATGTACGGTCGTCAGTACAGACCTACCGTACATGTCCAGCCGCCCGCCGTGCCTCGCATGCGTCGAATGACTTCGACGCATGCGTGGAAGCATTTTAAAGGCGGGCCGCCCACGTCGCCGCGTCATTGTCGCGGCGACACCGCGTCATCGACGCGGCGACACCGCGGACACGCCCCGCGTATTGTTTACGCGCGGACTTCTGTACGATGGTGTGTACAACCATCGTACAGAAGCCCTCTGGCAGACATGTATGGTGAAAACGGTCCGACGGACCGCTTTCACCATACATGTTTGTCCGTGTGTACCCGGCCCTAGAGTTAGGCGTTCGTGTGTCAAACGTAGAGCCTCACTCGCCCGTTCATATTGCTGCCTGGCATGTATTTTAAATTGAGTGGTATACAAGATAATCTTCCCTCTCAGGAAAGCTTTGCCAGCTTCCCAGAAGAGGTTTGGATTGGTGATGTGTTCCCCGTTAGTTGAGGTGTATTCGTTCCATGCTTCACGAAGCATGTGGCCGAAGTCATCATTGTCAGCTAGATATGAAGGAAATCGCCATGTGGGCGAGGGGGAAGAGGGTGTAGCCTGTGCCATATGTATAATAATGGGGCTGTGATCCGAAATTCTGGCATCCGCAATCTCCGAATCGCACAAAGTAGTCGTTAATGCAGGGGAGGCAAAAAAGTAGTCGATGCGGGAAAACGAGTTGTGCGGGGGCGAAAAGAAGGTATACTCCTGATCCGTCGGGTGCATCAGACGCCACATATCTACATACCGCATGGAGGCAATAGATCGCGCTAGTGGAGTCGAGTCGGTCATCGGGGAGGAGGAATCGTGCGGTCCGTGTGCCACTTTACTCGTGCGGTCGGCCAGTGTGGACATGACGGAATTGAAGTCCCCTCCTACCAGGTGAAGGGTTTCAGGGGCAGTAAGTATCCATTGTACCATATCCTGGAAAAAGGAGAAGTCCGGGGCGTTAGGGGCATAAATATTGGTGATGGCAACTTGTTTGATTCCTAAAGTCAAGTGTACAGTCAGCTTGCGGCCTGTCGAGTCTGCTCTGACCTCCCTAACAGTGTGTCGCAGATTCTTGTGCAGCAAGATAGCCACTCCAGCATTACGGCCTATAGCCGGTGAGGCATACACCGAGCCTACCCATAGTTTACGGAGACGTGTTAGATCATTCGCGGACAGGTGTGTCTCCTGTAACAGAGCCACGTCCGCCCGGAGACGCTTCAAATGCCTAAGGATGGACATACGTTTGCATGGAGAACGAAGCCCCTTAACATTCCATGAGACAAACCTCAGGTGACTCCCACTGGCTGACGAGGCCATGTCTGAGGTAAAATGGTATATTGAGGTGGGGGCTTGCCAAGAGGCACCCCTGAAGGCAGGGCATCTTCAGCACGAGAGTCACCCAAGTGTCTCAGGTCTCCTGAGGGTAGAAACGCAATACAAATAGGAATAAACAATAAACAGTCATCATAAGTACCTAAAAAAAGAAATAACAGAGCAACATTTAGGTGTAACGAACACCCATCACACGATAAACACTTCACTTTTTTCCACATGAGGTTCCACTACCTAGTTAGGCTCCCGCTACTCATCAGCACCTCTTCTGATGTCGGTAAATAAGCTACAGGGAGGGGGAGGGCACCACGTAGGCCAAGTATACGGGGGTCCATGAAGCGAGCATAGTGACTCCAGACAGAGGCGCATGTATCAGCGGACGAATGGTCAGCCCTTGTGTGTGAGCAGAAATGGACCGATCAGCAGCTGGAGCCTCTACAGCGCACTTTTTTTTTTTTGTTTATTGTGAGAGCTAAAGAACAACGCCATTATAACAGGAACATAGTCAGGTAACCACTAAACAGGATCAGGCACAGAGTTCAAATATTTTCAAGGTCCTCCATCGCAACATAGGGTCCAGTCGGACCGAAAGACAAAATAATAATAATAAAAAAAAAAAAGAAAAACAAGGGCAGACTAGACCAGGAATAAGAGGACTAAAGAAAGGAAAGGGGGACCATATTACCCGTTTCCAGTGCGAGTCCGATAAAGAAAAAAAAAGGGTTTCATCGTGGGCTGTCAGCGACCGCCAGATCTGTCCTCCTTCTGCGTGACGCGGATGCGTTTGTAAGGGGGCTTAGTCGGGCTACTTTGTTTAGGCAGTGTAGATGAAGAAGGAGCCTGCGGAGAGGATGAATTTTCTGCAGAGTTGGCGAGATCCATATCCGTTCCCAGGGTGTTGACGTAACTTTCTGCTTCGTCAGGTGTGGCAAAGGTGAGTTGTTCCCCGTCTTGCGTTTGGACACGAAGGAGTGCCGGGTAAGCCAACGAGAACCGGATTTGGGCATTGTGAAGATCGCAGAGAAGGCCTTGCGCTGTTTCATTACCTCCACGGAGTAGTCCGCAAAAAGCAGTAGTCGCGCTCCATCTACAGACAGCGTGCGTGTGCGGCGAAACTTCTGCATAATGGCCGCCTTGTCAGCATAATTGAGGTATTTTACTATGACGTGGCGTGGTTTGACATGACTTTCAGAGTATTGCCCGATGCGATGCGCCCTTTCAATGGTGCAGGGTATGCGGAGACCTAATTGCTCAGGAATTATTTTCGCGCAAATATTCGTGAGTTGAGTGGCGGAAACCGACTCAGGGAGTCCAATAATGCGCAAATTATTCCTTCTCGAGCGATTTTCCAAATCGTCGAGTTTGCGCCAGATGTCCCTATGTGCGACATCAATGCGTGCCAGCATAGCTGAGGCAGCTGAGGAGTCATCCTCTAGCGAAGAGATCCTGTCTTCTGCATGTGTGAGTCTCTGTGCCTGTGCCTGCACTTCAATATGGAGCTGTTCCAGCCCTCTGTGTACTGCAGCATGCACAGTGGCAGTGAGCGTGGGGCCCAGCAAAGCCACCACTGCTTGCGCTATACCAGCAGGGGAAGCAGGGTCTATAGCTGCTGGTGGCATAGGAGCCGTGAGGGGCTGCAGTTGTGGCTGTGTCTGCAACTGATCAGGCGCTGATAGCAGCTCTGCCTGCGTGCGAGTGGCGGCCATCTTGCCTGCATCAGCCGTCGGCTCTCCCGCTGTGTGGGTCGCGGCGGCCGCCACTCGAGCATACGATCGCTCCACAAAGCGATCCATCTGAGCCCAGGATGTGGCGGGGGCGGAGGGGGGGGTCTCCCCGAAGCTGTAGCTGGGTGAATCGGCCGGGTTTGAGAGGAGCGCGGCGGGAGCTGAGGGAATCTACCTCTTCCTCATGTGGCGCCGGAACCGGAATGATCCCCTTTTTTAATTCCAATATTCTGTATCCTTTGTTAGCAGCAGCTGAGCCTCTCATCTACTAGGACCCCCAGGTCCTTTTCCATCCTAGATCCCCCCAGAGGTTCTCCCCCCAGTGTATAGATTGCATTCATATGTTTGCCACCCAAATGCATTATTTAAAATTTTTCTCATTGAACCTCATTTGCCATGTAGTTGCCCCCCCCCCCACACATTAATTTGTTCAGATCTTCTTGCAAGGTTTCCACATCCTGCAGAGAAGTTATTGCCCTGCTTAGCTTAGTTTTGTCCACAAATACAGAGATTGAACTGTTTACCCCTCCTCCAGGTTGTTTATGAATAAATTAAATAGGATTGGTCCCAGCACAGAACCCTGGGGGACCCCACTGCCCACCCCTGACCACCCCGAGCACTCCCTATTTAACACCACTCTCTGAACTCGCCCTTGTAGACAGTTTTCAATCCATGTACTCACCCTATGATCCATGTACTCACCCTATACTCACCCTATGGTCCATGTACTCACCCTATGGTCCATGTACTCACCCTATGGTCCATGTACTCACCCTATACTCGCCCTATGGTCCATGTACTCCATGTACTCACCCTATGGTCCATGTACTCACCCTATGGTCCATGTACTCCATGTACTCACCCTATGGTCCATGACAACTGAACTTTTTTTGTACAGTAAGGCCCGGATTCACAGACAGCAGAGCACATTAATGAATCCGTAGCGTATCTCCTGTACGCTATGCCGACGCAGCACAGAGATGCAAGTATGAAATTCACAAAGGACTTGCTCCCAAAACTGCGCTGGGTTTCCTAGGCGTAAGCCAGTGTGGGTGGAAGTGGGCGTGAGCCATGCAAATGAGGCTTGACCCCATGCAAATGATGGGCCGAGCGCCAGACAGATACGTATAACTAACGGCGCATGCGCCATCCCGTGGACACATCCCAGTGTGCATGCACAGAATCACGTCGGAACTACTCCCTAAGAAACGTCGGATCACTGCCTACGGCGTGAACGTAACATATGCCTAGTCATATTCACGTCCAACATAAACTACGTAAAATACGCTGGCTTGTGTTCCCTTTGCATGGATGCTGCTGAGTTACACCACCTTTATGGGGCATAACTTTACGACGGACGATGACTTTACTCGCACTGAGTCTGGCGGACAAAAAAAGTGAATCGCCGTATCTCCCTCATTTGCATATTGGAATAGAAAATCAATGGGAGCGCCACATGCGTCCAGCGTAAATATGCGCCCACTCTACGCCGGCGTAGGCAAGTTACGTCGGTGGGATGAAACCTGTTTTTAGCCGTATCTTAGTTTGTGAGTCCGGTGCATAGATACGACGGCGCATTTTTGCACTTACGCAGCGTATCTGGAGATACGTCGGCGCAAGTGCTTTGTGAATCCGGGCCTAAATGTTTAGGGGGAACTGTGTCAAATGCTTTAGCAAAATCCAAATACACCACGTCTACGGGCCTTCCTTTACCTAGATGGCAACTCACCTCCTCATCGAAGGTTAATAGATTGATTTGGTAAGAATGATTCTTCATGAATCCATGCTGATTACTGCTAATGATACCGTTCTCATTACTAAAATCTTGTATATAGTCCCTTATCATCCCCTCCAAGAGCTTACATACTATTGATGTTAGGCTAACTAGTCTGTAATTCCCAGGGATGTATTTTGGCCCTTTTTTAAATATTGGTGCTACATTGGCTTTTCTCTTTGTTTGGGTGGGTGTGTATGATGAGATGTTTGGGGGTGTGTGTACGATGAGATGTTTGGGGGTGTGTATGATGAGATGTTTGGGGGTGTGTGTATGATGAGATGTTTGGGGGTGTGTGTATGATGAGATGTTTGGGTGTGTGTATGATGAGATGTTTGGGGTGTGTGTATGATGAGATGTTTGGGTGTGTGTGTATGATGAGATGTTTGGGGGTGTGTGTATGATGAGATGTTTGGGGGTGTGTGTATGATGAGATGTTTGGGGGTGTGTATGATGAGATGTTTGGGGGTGTGTGTATGATGAGATGTTTGGGGGTGTGTGTATGATGAGATGTTTGGGGGGGTGTGTATGATGAGATGTTTGGGGGGTGTGTATGATGAGATGTTTGGGGGTGTGTGTATGATGAGATGTTTGGGGGTGTGTATGATGAGATGTTTGGGGGTGTGTGTATGATGAGATGTTTGGGGGTGTGTGTATGATGAGATGTTTGGGGGTGTGTGTATGATGAGATGTTTGGGGGTGTGTATGATGAGATGTTTGGGGGTGTGTATGATGAGATGTTTGGGGTGTGTATGATGAGATGTTTGGGGGTGTGTGTATGATGAGATGTTTGGGGGTGTGTGTATGATGAGATGTTTGAGGGTGTGTATGATGAGATGTTTGGGTGTGTGTGTATGATGAGATGTTTGAGGGTGTGTATGATGAGATGTTTGGGGGTGTGTGTATGATGAGATGTTTGGGGGTGTGTATGATGAGATGTTTGGGGGTGTGTGTATGATGAGATGTTTGGGGGTGTGTGTATGATGAGATGTTTGGGGGTGTGTGTATGATGAGATGTTTGGGGTGTGTATGATGAGATGTTTGGGGGTGTGTGTATGATGAGATGTTTGGGGGTGTGTATGATGAGATGTTTGAGGGTGTGTATGATGAGATGTTTGGGGGGGTGTGTATGATGAGATGTTTGGGTGTGTGTGTATGATGAGATGTTTGGGGCGTGTGTATGATGAGATGTTTGGGTGTGTGTGTATGATGAGATGTTTGGGGGTGTGTGTATGATGAGATGTTTGGGGGTGTGTGTATGATGAGATGTTTGGGGGTGTGTATGATGAGATGTTTGGGGGTGTGTGTATGATGAGATGTTTGGGGGTGTGTATGATGAGATGTTTGGGGGTGTGTGTATGATGAGATGTTTGGGGGTGTGTGTATGATGAGATGTTTGGGGGTGTGTGTATGATGAGATGTTTGGGGTGTGTATGATGAGATGTTTGGGGGTGTGTGTATGATGAGATGTTTGGGGGTGTGTATGGGGAGATGTTTGGGGGTGTGTATGATGAGATGTTTGGGGGTGTGTGTATGATGAGATGTTTGGGGGTGTGTGTATGATGAGATGTTTGGGGGTGTGTATATGATGAGATGTTTGGGGTGTGTATGATGAGATGTTTGGGGGTGTGTGTATGATGAGATGTTTGGGGGTGTGTGTATGATGAGATGTTTGAGGGTGTGTATGATGAGATGTTTGGGTGTGTGTGTATGATGAGATGTTTGGGGGTGTGTATGGGGAGATGTTTGGGGGTGTGTATGATGAGATGTTTGGGGGTGTGTGTATGATGAGATGTTTGGGGGGGTGTATGATGAGATGTTTGGGGGTGTGTGTATGATGAGATGTTTGGGGGTGTGTGTATGATGAGATGTTTGAGGGTGTGTATGATGAGATGTTTGGGGGGGTGTGTATGATGAGATGTTTGGGGGTGTGTGTATGATGAGATGTTTGGGGTGTGTATGATGAGATGTTTGGGGGTGTGTGTATGATGAGATGTTTGGGGGTGTGTGTATGATGAGATGTTTGAGGGTGTGTATGATGAGATGTTTGGGTGTGTGTGTATGATGAGATGTTTGAGGGTGTGTATGATGAGATGTTTGGGGGTGTGTGTATGATGAGATGTTTGAGGGTGTGTATGATGAGATGTTTGGGGGTGTGTGTATGATGAGATGTTTGGGGTGTGTATGATGAGATGTTTGGGGGTGTGTGTATGATGAGATGTTTGGGGGTGTGTATGATGAGATGTTTGGGTGTGTGTATGATGAGATGTTTGGGGGTGTGTATGATGAGATGTTTGGGGGTGTGTGTATGATGAGATGTTTGGGGGTGTGTGTATGGGGAGATGTGTATGATGAGATGTTTGGGGGTGTGTATGATGAGATGTTTGGGGGTGTGTATGATGAGATGTTTGGGGTGTGTGTATGATGAGATGTTTGGGGGTGTGTGTATGATGAGATGTTTGGGGGTGTGTATGATGAGATGTTTGGGGGTGTGTGTACGATGAGATGTTTGGGGGTGTGTATGATGAGATGTTTGGGGGTGTGTGTATGATGAGGTGTTTGGGGGTGTGTGTATGATGAGATGTTTGGGGGGGTGTGTATGATGAGATGTTTGGGGGTGTGTATTGTCGAGATGTTTGAGGGTGTGTATGGGGATATGTTTGGGGGTGTGTATGATGAGATGTTTGGGGGTGTGTATGATGAGATGTTTGGGTGTGTGTATGATGAGATGTTTGGGGGTGTGTATGATGAGATGTTTGGGGGTGTGTATGATGAGATGTTTGGGGGTGTGTGTATGATGAGATGTTTGGGGGTGTGTATGATGAGATGTTTGGGGGTGTGTATGGGGAGATGTTTGGGGGTGTGTATGATGAGATGTTTGGGGGTGTGTATTGGGAGATGTTTGGGGGTGTGTATGATGAGATGTTTGGGGGTGTGTGTATGATGAGATGTTTGGGGGTGTGTGTATGATGAGATGTTTGGGGGTGTGTATGATGAGATGTTTGGGGGTGTGTGTACGATGAGATGTTTGGGGGTGTGTATGATGAGATGTTTGGGGGGGGGGGTGTATGATGAGATGTTTGGGTGTGTGTATGATGAGATGTTTGGGGGTGTGTGTATGATGACATGTTTGGGGTTGTGTATGATGAGATGTTTGGGGGTGTGTGTATGATGAGATGTTTGGGGTGTGTATAATGAGATGTTTGGGGGTGTGTATGGGGAGATGTTTGGGGGTGTGTGTATGATGAGATGTTTGGGGGTGTGTATGATGAGATGTTTGGGGGTGTGTATGATGAGATGTTTGGGTGTGTGTATGATGAGATGTTTGGGGGTGTGTATGATGAGATGTTTGGGGGTGTGTGTATGATGAGATGTTTGGGGGTGTGTGTATGGGGAGATGTGTATGATGAGATGTTTGGGGGTGTGTATGATGAGATGTTTGGGGGTGTGTATGATGAGATGTTTGGGGTGTGTGTATGATGAGATGTTTGGGGGTGTGTGTATGATGAGATGTTTGGGGGTGTGTATGATGAGATGTTTGGGGGTGTGTGTACGATGAGATGTTTGGGGGTGTGTATGATGAGATGTTTGGGGGTGTGTGTATGATGAGGTGTTTGGGGGTGTGTGTATGATTAGATGTTTGGGGGGGTGTGTATGATGAGATGTTTGGGGGTGTGTATTGTCGAGATGTTTGAGGGTGTGTATGGGGATATGTTTGGGGGTGTGTATGATGAGATGTTTGGGGGTGTGTATGATGAGATGTTTGGGTGTGTGTATGATGAGATGTTTGGGGGTGTGTATGATGAGATGTTTGGGGGTGTGTATGATGAGATGTTTGGGGGTGTGTGTATGATGAGATGTTTGGGGGTGTGTATGATGAGATGTTTGGGGGTGTGTATGGGGAGATGTTTGGGGGTGTGTATGATGAGATGTTTGGGGGTGTGTATTGGGAGATGTTTGGGGGTGTGTATGATGAGATGTTTGGGGGTGTGTGTATGATGAGATGTTTGGGGGTGTGTGTATGATGAGATGTTTGGGGGTGTGTATGATGAGATGTTTGGGGGTGTGTGTACGATGAGATGTTTGGGGGTGTGTATGATGAGATGTTTGGGGGGGGGTGTATGATGAGATGTTTGGGTGTGTGTATGATGAGATGTTTGGGGGTGTGTATGGGGAGATGTTTGGGTGTGTGTGTATGATGAGATGTTTGGGGGTGTGTATTGGGAGATGTTTGGGGGTGTGTATGATGAGATGTTTGGGGGTGTGTGTATGATGAGATGTTTGGGGGTGTGTGTATGATGAGATGTTTGGGGGTGTGTATGATGAGATGTTTGGGGGTGTGTGTACGATGAGATGTTTGAGGGTGTGTATGATGAGATGTTTGGGTGTGTGTGTATGATGAGATGTTTGGGGGTGTGTATGATGAGATGTTTGGTGGGGTGTATGGGGAGATGTTTGGGGGTGTGTATGATGAGATGTTTGGGGGTGTGTGTATGATGAGATGTTTGGGGTTGTGTATGATGAGATGTTTGGGGGTGTGTGTATGATGAGATGTTTGGGGTGTGTATGGGGAGATGTTTGGGGGTGTGTATGGGGAGATGTTTGGGGGTGTGTGTATGATGAGATGTTTGGGGGTGTGTATGATGAGATGTTTGGGGGTGTGTATGATGAGATGTTTGGGGGTGTGTATGATGAGATGTTTGGGGGTGTGTATGATGAGATGTTTGGGGGTGTGTATGGGGAGATGTTTGGGGGTGTGTCTATGATGAGATGTTTGGGGGTGTGTATGATGAGATGTTTGGGGGTGTGTATGATGAGATGTTTGGGGGTGTGTATGATGAGATGTTTGGGGGTGTGTGTATGATGAGATGTTTGGGGGTGTGTATGATGAGATGTTTGGGGGTGTGTATGATGAGATGTTTGGGGGTGTGTATGATGAGATGTTTGGGGGTGTGTGTATGATGAGATGTTTGGGGGTGTGTCTATGATGAGATGTTTGGGGGTGTGTATGATGAAATGTTTGGAGGTATGTATGATGAGATGTTTGGGGGTGTGTATGGGGAGATGTTTGGGGGTGTGTATTATGAGATGTTTGGGGGTGTGTATGATGAGATATTTGGGGGTGTGTATGGGGAGATGTTTGGGGGTGTGTATGATGAGATGTTTGGGGGTGTGTATGGGGAGATGTTTGGGGGTGTGTATGATGAGATGTTTGGGGGTGTGTATGGGCAGATGTTTGGGGGTGTGTATGGGGAGATGTTTGGGGGTGTGTATGATGAGATGTTTGGGGGTGTGTGTATGATGAGATGTTTGGGGGTGTGTATGATGAGATGTTTGGGGGTGTGTATGATGAGATGTTTGGGGGTGTGTGTATGATGAGATGTTTGGGGGTGTGTGTATGATGAGATGTTTGGGGGTGTGTATGATGAGATGTTTGGGGGTGTGTATGGGGAGATGCACTCTTACATTGTGGGCCGGCTGCCCAGAATTGCACACATCACATTCTCCAGTAGGGGGCGTGTGCGCCTGTAAGCCCAGCTGTGCTGTGATTCGTTAATGCACATGCTGATCACTGGGTGACAGGGGATCTATGCTAAGTAGGGAATGAAAACAACTAGATCCCCAGTAAAAGCTGCACACAGTACACATAAACACTTGTTAGGCACATATTTATCCCCTTGATCAGCCTAGATGTTACCCCCTTCCTACACACTATCATTAGTACGGTGACAGTGCATATTATTAGCACTAATCACTGTATTAGTGTCACTGGTGATGTCAGTGGCAGTTAGTTCCCCCCAGTGTCAGTTAGTGCCAGATTGCTCCCCACCCCGCTATAAGTCAGTGATCACTGCCATTACTAGTATAAAAAAAATACTAATAACATTTGCAATATATATCCTATAGTTTTATAGACAGTATAACTTTTACACAGACCAATCAATACGCACCATTTGGGATTTTTTTTTTTTTTTTTTACCAAAGAAATGTAGCAGAAGACATTTTGTCCAAAATTTATAAAGAGGTTTTATTTTTTTTATAGAATATGTTTTATAGCAGAAAGTAAAAAAAAATATATTGTTTTTTTAAATGTCTGTCTTTTTTTTGTTTATATAATTGTCAGTAAAAGTAGCGCAGTGTCACATAGCCAAAATGGCCTGGTCACGGAGGGGGTAAAACTTTGCGGAGCTGAAATGGTTAATTAAAAAAATATATATAATGCTGTACATATTCTTTCTATAAATACAAAATATTTAACAATGAACATTAAAAATAGAAAGCAACTTTATTCAGCCCTTTATATAAAATTCTGATTTCTTTTTTTTCTGTACAGGTGGATTGAGGAACCAAGTTTTCTATCATGTTGGTCTTCATCAATACAACAAAGTCACATGGGAAGTGAAGCCATATGGGTGTCTGAAGTGACTGAAAGTCTTTATCACAATTCACTGGAGGATTCACACAGGACACAAGACATATCCGTGTTCTAAAAGTCATAAGTGTTTTGGATCCTCTTCATCATTGATCCCGCCTCAGAGGACAACAGGAGAGAAGTCATTTCAGTGTTCTGGAAGTGACAATGACTTTACAGTAAAGTCCAACCCATGTATACATAAGAGGAGTCATTTCCAGCTATCTCTTGTTTGGAATGTCACATGAGTTTAACATTGGAGGCAAAACATATCGGACACCAGAAGGTTCACACTGGAAAGAAGTTATATCAGTGCTGTGAATGTGACAAAGCTTTTAATATAGCAAGAAACCTTATCAACCACCAGATGATGCATACTGGAAAGAAGCCATATCAGTGTCCTGAATGTGATAAAGCTTTTACAGTGAAGGGAAAGTTTATCACACACCAGATGGTTCACACTGGAGAGAAGCCATATCAGTGTTCTGAATGTGTCAAAGCCTTTTTAACCAAGGCTACGCTTATCCAACACCTGAGAATTCACACTGGAGAGAAGCCATATCAGTGTTCTGAATGTGAAAAAGTCTTTACACATCAGTCACATCTTATCAGACACCAGGGGATTCACTCTGGAGACACATCATATGAGTGTTCTGAATGTGTCAAAGCTTTTTTAACCAAGACAGAGCTTATCATACACCAGAGGGTTCACACTGGAGAGAAGCCATATCGGTGCTCTGAATGTGACAAAGCTTTTACAAAGAGGGAACACCTTATCAAACACCAGAGGATTCACACTGGAGAGAAGCCATATCGGTGTTCTGAATGTGACAAAGCTTTTACAAAGATGGAACACCTTATCAGACACCAGATGATTCACACTGGAGAGAAGCCATATAAATGTTCTGAATGTGACAATGTGTTTAATCAGAAAGCTAACCTTAACAGTCACCAGAAGATTCACACTGGAGACAAGCCGAATGAGTGTTCTGAATGTGGAAAAACGTTTACAACCAAGAGAGGGCTTATCATACACCAGATGATTCATACTGGAGAGAAGCCATATCAGTGTTCTGAATGTGAAAAATCTTTTAAAACCAAGAGAGATATTATCTCACACCAGAAGGTTCACACTGGCGAGAAGCCATTTCAATGTTCTGAATGTGACAAAGCTTTTAAAACCAAGAGCGAAATTATCTCACACCAGAGGGTTCACACTGGCGAGAAGCCATTTCAATGTTCTGAATGTGACAAAGCTTTTACACAGAAGTCCATTTTTATCTCGCACCAGGTGATTCATACTGGGGAGAAGCCATATCCATGTTCTGAATGTGAAAAAGCTTTTAATCATAGGTCAAATCTTATCAGACACCAGAGGGTTCACATTGGAGAAAAGCAATTAATGCTCTGAATGTGACAAAGCTTTTACAGCTAATGCCGGACTAATGTATCACCAAAGGATTCAGCTTCAGAGAGGTAACTCTGGAAGAAGGAGGAATATTAAAGAAGTTGTAGGGGTCCCATTAGTTTCACATTCACCAATGTCATCCCACAAGATAGGGAAGAAGTGAAAAAATAAAATGCTACTTAAAAAAACAAAAATCTGTGAGCAGACTGAAATGTGATGATCATATTCTTTTACCCAGATTCACGTAGCTGTGCCTTACTTTAGGCGGGCGTAGCGCATCTCATATACGCTACACCGCCATAAGTTAGAGAGGCAAGTACAGTATTCACAAAGAACTTGCATCCTAAGTTACGGTGGCTTGGGTAAATGGGCCGGCGTAAGCACGCGTAATTCAAAGTACGCTGTAGTGGGCGTGTTGTATGGTAATGAATTGTGACCTCACGTAAATGACGCGCCGAACGAACGGCTCATGCACCGTCCATGAACGTATCCCAGTGCGCATGCTTAAAATCACATCGCAAATAGTCAATGCTTTCGACGTGAACGTAAATTACGGCCAGCCCCATTCACGGATGAGTTACGCAAACAACGTAAAACGTGAAAAATTTGACGCTGTTCCGACGTCCATACTTAACATTGGCTGCGCCATCTTTTTGGTGGTTTATCTTTACGCCTGAAAACGCCTTGCGTAAACGGCGTATCTTTACTGCGACGGGCGTGCGTACATTCGTGAATAGGCGTATCTTGCTGATTTACATATTCTAGGCGTAAATCAGCGTATACGCCCCTAGCGGCCAGCATAAATAGACAGCTAAGATACGACTGCGTAGGAGACTTACGCCGGTCGTATCTTAGCAACATTTAAAGTGGAGTTCCACCCATAAATATAACATTACATCAGTAGTTTTAAAAAAAATGTCATTAGTCCTTTAAGAATTTTTTTTTTTTTTTAGATGCCTTCAAAGTGTTGTTGCTAGGCAGAATAGTTAATCTTCCCTCTTCCTTCACCTAGGTGCTTAAGCTTCCTAACCTACACCGCACAGACTCCTGGGAATGTAGTGGTGTAACTTTCCAGGAGTCTGTGCACTCCCCAGTCTCGAAGAATCATGTGACTTGGACAGTAAAGTTGCTGAAACCTGATCTGAAACCTATTACACTGCTTGTGCAGCACTGAGCATGTGCGAGATCTGCAAGGCTGAAATCCAGGAAGTCATACAGTCTGGCTTCATGATGACCACACTTAAGATGGCCCCAGTCAATTTCTATTTTATAAAGTGTCTAAATGCTGTAGCAACCTAACAAAACGGACCTTAGTTTACAGACTAACTTTACTAGAATACATTAAGCTTGTGTATTACAGGGGTATTTATATTTAAAAAGTGAAATTGTGGCCGGAACTCCGCTTTAAGCATATCTCAGTTTGAGCATACGCTTAAATATACGACGGCGCGGATTTGGAGTTACGACGGCACGGATTCGGAGTTACGACGATACGCCATCGTAACTGTACCTGAATCCAGCTATTTGAGTTTATTTCTTATCTCCATCAAACACACATCTAGAAGGCTTGTGAATATTTTAACTTTTGACAATTTTTGTGATAGGCACCAATGATTGAACTATTATTCTCATGATTTTCACCTTAGCCTTTTTTTAATGGAGCTTTGACTGAACATGTAATGCATTCTTATCATTCACTAACTGAGCTGTGTTCCCAAGTGTTTTCTTCATTGCCAGATCCTTAGCTAATACATGACCAACACTGCCCCGGTACCAGAGACTAGTGGTCAAGTGGCATATTGCCAAGCCCCTGAGGCCTCATTGGGAGATTCCATTCCAGATTCTTCTGACTGTTGATACATCATCAGCCAGGCTTGAGGACTCCAGCTAAGCCCAACTTGTCCACACCTCCCATTGCAAATTCTGCCTCCTCTCCCGTGATCAATGCCTTCTTTCCATCTTTCATCTCCTCTCATGGATGACAGCTTTGCAGGCAGGTCTGTAGCCGGGACACTGGCCAGGGAGAAGTCTCTTTTCAGTGAGAAAATAATTTCCTACGCTGATGTAGGCCTTCCAACACTGAGTTATTGCTGTTTATGGGATGCATTCAACAGTATCACTTAAAGGGGTTGTAAAAGAAAATAATTATTTCCCTAAATAGCTTCCTTTACCTTAGTGCCGTCCTCCTTCACTTACCTCATCCTTCCATTTTGCTTTTACATGTCCTTATTTCTTCTGAGAAATCATCACTTCCTGTTCTTCTGTCTGTAACTCCACACCGTAATGCAAGGCTTTCTCCCTGGTGTGAAGAAAGCCTCTTGAGGGGGGGAGGGGGCAAGCAGGAGAGTCAGGACACTCTACTTTGCAGAAAGAGAAAGGGGCTGTGTGTTAGTGGGCGTCCTGACACTCCTGCTCGCCCCCTCCCCTCTCTACACCAGGGAAAAATACTTGCATTATTGTGTGGTGTTACAGACAGAAGAACAGGAAGTGAGGATTTCTCAGAAGAAATAAAAACATTTAAAAGCAAAATGAAAGGATGAGGTAAGTGAAGGAGGACTGCACTAAGGTAAAGGGAGCTATTTAGGGGGGGAAAAATCCTTTACAACCCCTTTAAGTTCAGCTGGCTACTTGTGTTGCATTTGGTTCTGCTGAAAGTCTCAGGCCCCGTACACACCATAGAATCTATCCGCAGATAAATCCCATCGAATGGGTTTCAGCGGATAGATTCTATGGTGTGTACACTCCGGCGGATATTTATCCGCGGATATTTCCGAATTCCAGCAGATAAATATTTGTCGACATGCACAGAATATCTATCCGCTGGAATCGGATCCCACGGATGGATCCGCTGGTCTGTACAGACTCACCGAATCCATCCGTCCGAAGGGATCCCCCGCATGCGTCGCAATGATTCAACGCATGCGTGGAATTCCTTATATGACAGCGTCGCACACGTCGCCGAGTCATAATCGCGGCGACGGTGCGACACGTCATCGCCAGAGGATTTCGGCGCGGATTTCAATGCGATGGTGTGTACACTCCATCGCATGAAAATCCGCCGAAATCTACGAGAGGATTTATCCGCGGAAACGGTCCGCTGGACCGTATTCGCGGATAAATTCTATCGTGTGTATGGGGCCTTAGGGATTCCATCAGGAGAAGATTGGATGTCCTTGTTATCTTTTTTCTCTGTCCAACTTTTGTATTCCTCATCTCCATAGACTATTCACACAGAACAACTGCAAGAGATCTGAGCTCACCAAGTGCTAAGTATGTGGTCATATTCCAAAACATTCTTCTGGGACACTTATATTCCACCTATTGGGGTTCTCTTTAATGATCCTGAATGGACAGATCTCTTTTTGGGGTAAAGTTTTCAAAGAGAACTTCTTGTCTCTGGAAACATTAGGACATTGGCACTACCATGGGCAAAATCAATAATGACATAAATGGTGCAATCTGTCGTTAGCATAGAAGTTTTTGTTTTTCCTAGTCTCCTCTTGTAACCGTTTTATTACCTGTTGATCCTCCCAGCAGATCTGTTTTAACCTACTTCCTGTAGAAGGCCAAGCTATTTGGTTACAATGGCAGTTGGAGAAGTTAATAAACACCATTTAACACAGATTGGGGTGCTTAAAACTGTCAGTTCTTATTCATATGGTGGTTTAACCACTTCAAAACCGCACGCCGTCATATGACGTCCAAAAAGGGGATGTCTTACCCTGGGTGGGCGTCATATGACGTCCTGTACTTTGTGCGGGGATATCTGAATGATGCCTGCACCTAGAGGCATCATTCAGATATCATTTTCTTCCAGCGGCAATCCTGCACACCGTAATAATGATCATAGCGGCAGTTCCGCCGCTTGATCGTTCTTAAAGGCGACGGGAGGGGACATCCCCCCTCTTGCCGCCATCCGGTGCTTCTCCGATCTCTACCGTGCCATTGAGGGCCCAGATAGATGATCGCCATCCGCCGGATGTGAAGCATAGAGATGGCTGGTGACCAGATGGTCACCAGTCATCTCTATGACCGTCAGAGGCCCGGGCGCGATGTGATGACGTCACGCCTGGGTACCTGTAAGTAAACAAACCGCAATTGCAGCTAGTAAGAATGAAATATGTGAATTTTTTTTCACGATCTCATTCTTTCCAGCCTGGAGGAGAGATGTGGGGCGAGGGGGAGGTCTTATTGACCCTTAAAGAGGACCTGTCACACACTATTCCTATTACAAGGGATTACATTTCTTGTAATAGGAATAAAAGCAATCAAATATATATATATATTTTTTTAAGTGTAAAAAATAAATAAATAAGTAAAATAAAAAAAAAATAAAAAAAAAATAAAACGCCCCTGTCCCCGGTAGCTCGCGCTCAGAAGCGAACGCACATGTAAGTCCCGCCCACGTATGTAAACGTTGTTCAAACCACACATGTGAGGTGTCGCCGCGTGCGTTAGAGCGAGAGCAACAAATCTAGCACTAGACCTCCTCTGTAACTCTAAACTGTTAACCTGTAAACGTTTTAAAGCGTCGCCTATGGAGATTTTTAAGTAACGAAGTTTGGCGCCATTCCATGAGTGTGCGCAATTTTAAAGCATGACATGTTAGGTATCTATTTACTCTGCGTTACATCCTCTTTCATATTTTACAATAAAATTGGGCTAACTTTTCTGTTTTGTTATTTTTTAATTCAAGAAACCGTTTTTTTTTCTTTCAAAAAATGCTGTTTGAAAAATTATTGCGCAAATACCGTGCAAGATAAAAAGTTGCAATGACCGCCATTTTTTTCCCTAGGGTGTCTGCTAAAAAACATATATATAATGTTTGGAGGTTCTGAGTAATTTTCTAGCAAAAGAATGATGATTTGTACATGTAGGAGAGAAGTGCCAGAATAGGCGCGGTATGGAGGTGGGTATAAAAGCCCGGTATTGAAGTGGTTAAACCTTAAAAACCTGTTGCTGTAATGGCTTTAGAAGCGTTATCTGAAGTTGGACTTTACTTGTTGTGTGTCTTACTTATAATCTATCTAATGCCCTGTACACACGATCGGATATCTGATGGAATCTAATCCGATGGATTTTTTCGTTGGATATCCGATGAAGCTGACTTTCCTCAGTCTTGCCTACACACCATCAGTCAAAAATCTGACCGTGTCCAACGCGGTGACGTAAAACACTATGGCGTGCTGAGAAAAATTAAGTTCAATGCTTCCGAGCATGCGCCAAATTGATTCTGAGCAGGCATGGATTTTTGAGTGATGGAGTTCCACACAGACAATTGCTTTTTTCTATCGGTTTTTTATCCATAGGAAAATTTTAAAACATGTTCTATTTTTTTTCACCGATGGAAAACAAACCGATGGGGCCCACACACGATCGGTTTGTCCGATGAAAACGGTCCATCGGTTCATTTTCATCAGACAAACCGATCGTGTGTGGGACTCACACGATTTTCTTCTTAAGCCATTAGTTGTTACTTTAGTTTTCATAATAATTGTATACATTGCTGATGTTTCTCCATGAATGATGTCCCTAGAGTCGTTCCTCTCACTCTGGTGTGTGCAGTGATATGTAAATTGTGTGGTGTGATTGTTGTTTTCCTACATAACCGCACCTGAAGCCGACGTTTGCATTATGTGCATGTATGTGGGAATTGGGGTTTTAAAAAATTGTTTTGTGTGTTTGTTCTTTTTCCTTACAGTGTGTTACTTTAATTTTTTTCACTTTGTTTTGCTTAATTGTATTTCTATCACACAGTATAGGGGGGTTGATGGCCTGTATCTGAGGAGACCATAGAAGCAGCATTAGAAAGAAATGTGAGCATGGCTTCAGTCAGGCGATGGTCCTGGTGGTCTTGGTCTTGTTCTCCTTCAGGTCCTCTAACCTTGTAGATGGTGACATGGACTTGTTGGGTGGGAATGAGCAGGAGGGGCTCTGGGTTCTCTTGTACCCAATCAGCTTGTTATGGATAAAAGATTAAAGTGTCTTCTGGGAATTTACAGGGATTTGGATGTTTAGAGGGTTCCATAAGTGGGCGGGGCTGGTATTAATGAGAGGCGTGTCATATTTTAATCAGTTTCTTAGCATAGATGATATAAATGGTATAAATATATCCTTGAAATGTAAACAATCGATCTCTTTTCTTCTGTTGTTAAAGTGTCACATATATATGATTAATAAAGTTGGATTCTATTCTCACCGCACAATAGCGTGGTCTGGGTTCTTCTACAACATCCCCCCAAAAATGTAATCTTCCAGTTGTAGGAGTCTGGTGGAATGGGTGACAAGCTGATTGTATGTCTTAGGTCCCTTGTACATGGGGGGTCCAGCCCCTGTGTGTGCAATGCTGGCGTTATAATACACCTGATGGGCACAGGTACAGCGTGTGATTACTATGCCTCAGTTTATGAATGGATGGGATCCTCTCTGCAGAGACTTCTATTCATTCCTATGTATTGCAGCTGAGCCTGCAGAGGAAGGGAAGGAACTCCGTCTTCAGTCACTTTCTCTGTCTCAAATAAGAGACATTAGAGGTCTGATTAGACCCCAGATATCTCTCCAAAGCCCCCCTCCCAAAAAATGTAAAAATAAAATGATACTTGTTCAAAAAAATAAACTAAGACTCATAGTAAAGGTTGATGTAGACATGCTTCTGATCTCCCTTCTCTCTGAAGTCCGAGGTTACACTCCAGAAGATCCTGACAGGTGATGAAGAAGAGATCCGATGTCTCCTCACCGCTTGTTTATAACACATTTTTTTCAACAAATGCATCCAATCACACAGTTGCGGGGTGTTTGCAGCGCTTCCCCATTGATTTGAATGTGTAGCGTTCGGCGGGCGACATTGCTGCAAGTCGGGACAACTTTGTCACGGGTGCAAAGCACTACGACCCCATCATGTAAACATCTCCGTCCACTGCCCATTGCAGCTTAAGGGTATGTGGGTGGCAGGCGGGAGAAACGCAGCTCAACTGGTCATTCCCCATGCAAGTCTAAACAAAGCCTAAGGCCTCGTTCATGTGGGACATACTACTTGGCGTGTTTAGCTGCAGAGGGGTGCACAGGTGTTCTGTACATCCCATGCAGCCAGTCCCATTCATGTCAAATGGGACACAGAAGCTGCCCGGGAATGTGCAGGTGGAATCCAGGATCCACATGCTCTTTCTGCCTCAAGATAAGACGGAGAAGGTACCAGGGGCAGTCTCTGCACTGATTGGCCTTGCAGAGTGCTCCAGGAGGCACATCATTAGAGGGCTCGGATTAATGACGGTATGTATACCGCTGTGACATATGCACAGCTTGACTCCAAGGAGCTTCAGTTCTTCCTGCTCTCCTCCCTAGATTGGAAGGTGTCCCCCTCCCCATCTGGAGATCTTACAGGACCAAAGGCCAGGGAGTTTGTTTCTGGGGGCAGCTTCTTCCAACTGTAGAGAACTCCTGGCCATAAGGCAGGCCCTGGGGGCGTTCAAGGGCAGCAGTAAAGAAGTCAAGATCCTCTCAGACAATGCTACGATGGTGGTGTACATAAACCACCAGGGGGTACCAGGTCCCAAAGCCTCTTGAGTCTGACCCTGGAGATCCTGGGGTAGAAGGAAGTCAGACTGCTCTTCATGTAAGTGGTCCATATGAAGCAGGGATCCTCAAACTACGGCCCTCCAGCTGTTGTATAACTACACATCCCATGGGGCCTTGTAACACACTGACATTCACAGACATGACTGGGCATGATGGGAATTGTAGTTCCTGAACAACTGGAGGGCCGTAGTTTTGAAGACCCTTGATATAAAGGTTCCCACCAGAGTAGAGGCAGACTTTCCTCAGCTGGCAACCCATCCATCAAGGAGGGGGGAGGGGAGATAAACGGTGAGATGTTTTTCTATCCAAGGGCAATTTTTGGTACCCTGGAAATAGATCCTTTTGCCCGCAGGAAGAACAGAAATGTGCAGGAAGGTATTTTTTAGACATGTGCACACTTCAATATTTTGTTTTGGAATTTTGTTTTAGTCCGAAAAATTCATTTATTTTGTTACTCCCGAAATTATTTTTTATTTATTTTGTTTTGTTAAAAAATGCATTTGTCCAAAAATCCGAATGAATTAAAGTTGAATCTTTCAATTGAAGACTTATGGCGTCTGTCGAATGTTCTAAGAAGATTCAACGAAGCAGCTAAACTATATCTTATACCCTCCCAGATAGAAAGCACCTCCCTAGGGAACACTTAACCCTTTGATCACCGCTAGTGTTAACCCTTCCTGCCAGTGCCATTTATACAGTGATCCGTTTTTTAGCACTAATCACTGTATTGGTGTCTCTGGTCCCCAAAAAGTGTGACTTAGGGTCAGATTTGTCCGCTGCAATGTCGCAGTCCTGCTAATAAAAAAATAATCGCTGATCCCCGTCATTACTAATAAAGAAAAAGTCCCTAAATCTTTTCCCTACTTTGTAGATGCTATAACTTTTGCGCAAACCAATCAATATACGCTTATTGGAAATGTTTTTACCGAAAATATGAAGAAGAATGCATATTGTTTTTTTACATTTGTTATTGGATTTATTATAGCAGAAAGTAAAGAACATTTTTTATATAAAAAACACACTGTAAATAAAAGAAAAACACACAAAACAAATGTTAAAGCCCCCAGTTCCCACATACATGCACATCATGCAAATGGCAGCTTCAGGTGCGGTTATGTAGGAAAACAACAATCACACCACACATATCGCTGCACACACCAGAGGGAGAGGAATGACTCTAGGGACATCATTCATGGAGAACTTCTTATGCCGCGTACACACCACCGCTTTTCATGACGAGAAAAATGCAATTGTTTTTGAATTGGTCGTTAAAAACGGTCGTGTGCAGGCTCCAGAGCATTTTTCTAGTCGAGAAAAATGGGCATTAAAAATTTAGAACATGCTCTATTTTTTCTCGTCGTGAAAAACAGTCGTGTGTATGATTTAACGACGGGGAATAAAACGCGCATGCTCAGAAGCAAGTTATGAGATGGGAAATTAGCATAATCAACCCAAAGGGTGGCGCCATCCGAATAGAACTTCCCCTTTATAGTGCTGTCTTACGTGTTGTACGTCACCGCGCGGTGCGCGAGCATTTTGTATCACGATCGTGTGCATGAAAGGCAGGCTTGAGAGGAATCACGTCGAGAAAAACGTTGTTTTTTTGTTTCCATGACATGAAAAACGGTCGTGTGTACGCGGCTTAATCTGGATCTGGAAAGAATTTTAAAAGCGTCACCTATGGGCAATTTTTGGTACTGAAGTTTGTCACCATTTCACAAGCACATGCGACTTTTACACCTTGACATGTTTGGTATCTAGATTCAAGGCAGAAACATCAAATGTTATATCTGGCCAAGAAATTGGGTAATATATTGTTTTTGTGTGACCTTAAATTACTTTTAATGTATTTTTACAGAAAACATGCATTTGATAAACAGCTGCGCTAATATCCTGTAACATAAAAAAAGCAAATACCACCATTTTATTCTCTAGGGTCTCTGTTTTCACAAAATAAACAATGTTTGGGGGTTTTAAATAATCATCTGGCCTAAAATGTGAATTTATCCATGTGCATAAAAAGACAAAAGCAACTCTGACAGTGAAAGAAACAACATCAGCAATGTATAAAATTATTATGAAAACTATAATAACAACTAATGGCTTAAGAAGAAAACCCACCATATTACTCAACCGAGTTCCAACTCAACCCCTCCAAGAAAATGGACCCCACTTCCTCCCACCCAGGTGCCGGTTGGATCTCCTTTACCTTGTGTAGATATCCCCTTCTGAGATCCTCATGATATAAAATAAATGTACAACACTCTCTATGTGACACCGGTGCCACAAAGAATGTCAGGGACCACCATGTCAGGGACCACCATGTCAGGGACCACCATGTCAGGGACCACCATGTCAGGGACCACCATGTCAGGGACCACCATGTCAGGGACCACCATTGTCAGGGACCACCATGTCAGGGACCACCAGTGCAGAGCGGGATTATTATCAGTTATTACTTGTATATACACAGCAGAGATCTCCCGCGGTGTCTGATATTGTTATATGAGAATGCTGAGCGATGATGCCCCGCCCCCACTATTATGATTGACAGTGCACCGTTCTTATAACTTCGGGGGTGGGACATCAGCATTGGTGTGCTTGTATATTATACCTGACACAGTGGGACATCCCTGCTGTGTCATACAATTACTGATGATAATCCCGCTCTGCACAGAGATAGCAGGCAGGGGCGGGGGTGGTGCAGGGGGGGCGGGAATAGAGTGAAGGGGGATGGAGTGGAGGTGAAGTGGAGGGGCGGTGACTGGCAGGAGCAGAGGAGGAGGAGGGAGGATAGAGGAGAAGGAGGGCACCTCCTCCATGACCGGCACAGACTGGGGGCTGTGAGACCCCCTCCGCCCACAACATGTCTGCTTCCTTCTGCTCGGCTTTCAGAGGACTACAAGGGGGCGTGTCAGACCGCTGGCTGAGCTCAGGAAAGGGAAAGCAGCCAGCGGACTTACAAACAGGAAGTCAGCAGGTAATAACGGTTGTTCAGCAAGTTCAGCAGCCTATTACAGGGGAACTACAGAGCTCAGAAGAACATGGATGGCAAAGTGGGTGAATGTAGGAGATCAGCAACAAGGACATGGAAACACAATTTGGCCGGAGTTCTGCTTCAAGGTTTAAACCACCATATGAATGAAAACTGACAGTTGTAAGAACCCCCGTCAGTGTTATATGGTGTTTCCCATCCCCCTCCAACTGTTATTTTTGACAAATAGCTTGGCCTTCTACAGGAAGTGGAAGAAAACAGATCTACTGGGAGGGTCAACAGGTAATAAAAATGTTACAAGGGGAAACTCGGAAAAACAAAAACATCTACGCGAATAACAGATTGCACCATTTATGGAATTAGTTACACTTTAGTGCCAACATCATAACATTTCCAGGGATAAGAAGTGTTCTTTACAAACTTTACCCCAAAAAGAGATCTGTCCAATCAGAGTCATTGAAGTGAACCCCATTCAGAGGAATTTCAGCCTCCTAGTGAAAGTATGAGTACTGTTGAATGAATCCCATAAACAGCAGCAACTCAGTGTTGGACGTCCTACACCAGCTTGGGAAGTTGCTTTCTCACTGAACAGAGACTTCTCCCTGGCTGGTGTCCCAACTACAGACCTGCCTGTAAAGCTGTCATCTATGAGGCCTCGTACACACGACAGAGAAACTCGACGTGCTTGGCACGTCGAGTTCCTCGTCGAGTTTTGGGATGAAGCCGCCGAGGAGCTCGGCGGGCCGCCTTCTCCCATAGAACAACGAGAAAATAGAGAACATGTTCTCTATTTTCTCGTCGAGTTCCTCGGCGGCTCCATCGAGCCAAAACTGTACAGACGACAGAGTTTCTCGGCAGAATCCGGGATTTGACCGAGTTTCTCGGTGAATTCTGCCGAGAAACTCTGTCGTGTGTACGAGGCCTCAGAGGAGAGGAAACACGGAAAGGAAGCATTGATGGTGAAGAGGGAGGGGGGACATGTAATGGGAGGTGTGGACAAGGTGGGCTTAGCTGGGGCCCTCAAGCCTGGCTGATGAAGTATCAACAGTCAGAAGAATTTGGAATGAGCTTTCATAATTTGGAAGGTTCAGCAAGATGCCACTTGACCACTAGTCTTTGTACGGCGGCAGTGTTGGTCATGTATTAGCTCCGTATCTGTCAATGAAGAAAACATTTGGGATCACAGCTTAGTTAGTGAATGATGAAATACATTACATGTTCAGACAAAGCTCCATGAAAAAAAGGTAAACATGAGAATAACGATGAAAACAATTCAGTCATGGGCGCTTATCTAAAAAAAATGTCAAAAGGTAAAATATTTGCAGGCCTTCTAAGTGTGTGTCTGATGGAGATAAGAACTAAACACAAATAGCTAGATTCAGGTAGAGTTAGGTCGGTGTATCAGTAGATACGCCGACCTAACTCAGAATCTGCGCCGACCTAAGTTTAAGTGTATTCTCAAACTGAGATACACTTAAACATATCTAAGATACGACGGCTTGCGCCGTAGTATCTTAGGGTGCGATATTTAGGCTGGCCGCTAGTTGGCACTTCCATTGCGGTCGGTGTAGAATATGTAAATAGATACGCCTATTCACAAACGTATGCCCGGCCGACGCAGTACAGATACGCCGTTTACGTAACGCATTTTCAGGCGTAAAGTTATTCCATCAAATAGCTGGAATACTAATGTTAAGTATGGCCGTCGTTCCCGCGTTGAAATTCGAAAATTTTACGTCGTTTGCGTAAGTCGTCCGTGAATAGGGATTTACGTCATTTACGTCCACGTCTAAACCAATAGGCCCGTGCGGCGTACGTTGCCGCAATGCACACTGGGATATGTAGGCGGACGGCGCATGCGCCGTTCCAAAAAAATGTCAATCACGTCAGGTCAAACCAAATGAACATTAAACACGCCCCCTCAGCCAATTTTGAATTAGGCTCCCTTACGCCCGCCCGCTTTAGGCTACGCCGCCGCAACTTAGCAGGCAAGTACATTGTGAATCATGTACTTACCTCGCTAACTTACGGCGGCGTAGTGTAAACACGATACACTACGCCGCCGCAAAGTTAGGACGCCCTTTCTGAATCCAGCTAAAAGCCTCCAATCATTACATTCCAGTTTGCTCACAAATTTGTGTTACTTTTTTTGAGAAGCATTTTATCTTTTAACTTCTTCCCTAGCTTGTGGGATAACATTGGGGCTGTGAAACTAATGGGATGCCCGCAACTCCTTTGATACCCCTTATTTCAGAGTTTCCTCTCTGCAGCTGAAGCTTGTAAATCCTCTGGTGATAGATGATGCCGACATTAATGTAAAAGCTTTGTCACATTCAGAGCATTAAAATGGCTTCTCTCCAGTGTGAATCCTCTGGTGTCTGATAAGGGTTGACTTATGTGTAAAAGCTTTGCCACATTCAGAACACTGATATGGTTTCTCTCCAGTGTGAATCCTCTGGTGTCTCATAAGGTGTGACTTCTGTGTAAAAGCTTTTCCACATTCAGAACACTGATATGGTTTCTCTTCAGTGTGAATCCTCTGGTGTATAATAATGTATGACTTCTGTGTAAAAGCTTTGCCACATTCAGAACACTGATATGGTTTCTCTTCAGTGTGAATCCTCTGGTGTCTCATAAGGGTTGACTTCTGTGTAAAAACGTTGTCACATTCAGAACATTGATATGGCTTCTCTTCGGTGTGAACCCTCTGGTGTATGATAAGCTGTGACTTAAATGTAAAAATGTTGTCACATTCAGAACACTGATATGGTTTCTCTTCAGTGTGAATCTTCTGGTGTCTCATAAGGTGTGACTTATGTGTAAAAGCTTTGTCACATTCAGAACACGGATATGGTTTCTCTCCAGTGTGAACCCTCTGGTGTCTGATAAGATCATTCTTGGTTGTAAAAGCTTTGTCACATTCAGAACATTGATATGGCTTCTCTCCATGGTGAAACCTCTGGTGTATGATAAGATGAGACTTAAATGTAAAAACGTTGTCACATTCAGAACACTGATATGACTTCACTCCATTATAAACCTTCTGGTGTGTGATACGTTTTGCCTCCATTGTAAATCTTTATAACATTCCAAACAAGAAATATCTTCTGAAATGACTCCTCTTATATATACATGGGTTGGACTTTACTGTAAAGTCATTGTCACTTCCAGAACACTGAAATTACTTCTCTCCTGTTCTCCTCTGAGGCGGGATCGATGTTGAAGAGAATTCAGAACAACATTTAGAACACGGATATGACTTGTGTCCTGTGTGAATCCTCCAGTGAATTGTGATAAAGACTTTCAGTGACTTCAGACACCCATATGGCTTCACTTCCCATGTGACTTTGTTGTATTGATGAAGACCAACATGATAGAAAACTTGATTCCTCAATCCACCTGTACAGAAAAAATAAAAATAAAAGTCAGAATTCTATAAAAAGAGCTGAATAAAGTTGTTTTCTTTTATAACATTCATTATTAAATGTATCTAATATATAGAAACAATATATACAATATCATTTTACTGAGGACAATATATTATTCCCATTGGCTGATTAAATTTAAATTTTATTACAATTTCCAGCGGGAGAATCTCATTCAGAGAAATGTGCTGCATAGTGATGGAGGAATGTTCTTGGGTTCAGATTTGTGAGGACTTTAGGCAAGACGTCTAAAAATCCCCAAAATTGCAGAAATTAAATACAAACCTCATTGAAATCAATAGGAGGCAAATCTTGAAAATCAATTCTCTGCATTTTCAAAGTGATTAATTATTCCTAATGATCTTCCTCGCCCTTCAGAGATGTGGTGAGATCTTCCTTTCCTTTGATCTCAGTAACCCTGGAAATCCACAGAGACATTTCAGTGGAATAGAAGATCTCACCACGTTTATAAGGTGAATGAGTAGTGATATTTTATATATAGCTTTAGAAAGGAGGGTCATGTGTAGAGGAAAAGCTGAAGAGTCATCTCTCAGGTGTATTCTGGGTAGATGTTTGGTAAGTCTTTAAATTTCTCTCCACAAAGGGAACAGCAGATATATATATATATACACTCCACTCTAAAAAAAGAGTTCTGGAGCTTTTTTGGGGCGATTGTTGCACATAGGGCAGCCCAGTCAAATAAATGGTCTACCCTATGCGTGACGAGTGAAAATCCTTCAGAGTGCTAAAAAACCTCATGGGGGAATGCAAGTTCCCACTACGCAGAGATATGAATGCGGCTTGACAGCTGAGTGACTCCATCACCTCCATCCTATGTACCTATATAAAGCTGGCCATATACTATGCAATCTGATTGTACAATGTCCTTTAGGTGTACCAGGTTGTATAGTGTATGGTGATCATTACAGGACCCAGGACACACTTCTCCTGATTACAATATTACAGCTCTATCCACATCGGCCGTTATCTGATCGCTCAGCTCCTGCACACTCTGCCAAATGAACGATCTATAGCTGTGTATTTAGTGAGAACAGTGATCACTGATTGCATAGAAAAAACATGTACCTGAGGAGGTGGGTGGAAGGGGGAGGGTAGATGGTGCAGGGTGTGTCCAGGAAGTAAAGGAGAAGTGATTATCCACTTAAGGACCGAGCTTCTTTCTGAGATTTGGTGTTTTTATTAGAAAATCAATTAGAACCCCCAAACATTATAAAAAAATAAATAAAAAATTCTAAAACCCTAGAGAATAAAATGGCGATCATTGCAATACTTTATGTCACACCATATTTGCACAGCGGTCTTACAAGCGCACTTTTTTTGGAAAAAGAAAAAAAAAATATTAAAAAATAAGACAACAGTAAAGTTAGCCCATTTTTTGTATATTGTGAAAGATAATGTTACGGCGAGTAAAATGATACCCAACATGCACGCTTCAAAATTGCGCCCGCTTGTGGAATGGCGACAAACCTTTACCCTTAAAAATCTCCATAGGCGACGTTTAAAAAATTCTACGGGTTCTTTTAAGTTACAGAGAAGGTCTAGGACTAGAATTATTGCTCTCGCTCTAACAATCGCGGCGATACCTCACATGTGTGCTTTGAATACCGTTTTCATATGCGGACGCTACTCACGTATGCGTTCGCTTCAGCACACAAGCTCGGCAGGATGGGGCACGTTTAATTTTTATCTTTTATTTTACCTTTTATTTTTTACACTGTTCTTTAAAAACAAAAAACAAAGTGTCACTTTTATTCCTATTACAAGGAATGTAAATATCCCTTTGTAAGGGGTTAGCTCGGTAGCGGGGGGGTGTGACCCCCTGGATGGGATCACTACACACTGAACGATACAGAGAAACAGCCGAAGACAAAAACAAAGAATTTGGTTTATTCTTCCATCTTGCTGGAAACAAGTGCAAGCATCCAAACAGCATAAATAAAATAAACCCTGGCCACTTGGGGCGTCTACCTTCACCACACAGGGACCTATCTATGGAGTCCGGCACAGCCTAGTGCTGGGCAGACACTGCTGGGCATACAACAGAAAAACAAATAGGGCCAGATTCTCAAAAGAGTTACGCCGGTAAATCTACAGCTACACCGGCGTAATTCGAAAATCCCGCCGGTGTATCATTGTTTTGTATTCTCAAAACAAGATACGCCGAAATTAGGCTAGGATCCGACTGGTGTAAGTCACTTACACCGTCAGATCCTAAATGCAATACTACGCAGGCCGCTAGGTGGCGTTTACATTCAGGTCTCATTTGACTATGCAAATGAGCCTGATACGCCGATTCCCGAACGAATTTGCGCCGCCTCGTCGTTGTTTCCGTCGTTTCCGTAGTTTCCGTAAGCGTAAGGTTACCCCTGCTATATGAGGGGTAACCTTACGCCAGTCCGCCGTATGCCATGTTAAGTATGGCGTCAGGTCCGCGTCGTCTTTTTCCGTCGGTTACGTTGTTTTACTAAGTCGTTCGCGAATACGACTTGACGTCAATGACGCTCACGTCGGCGTCATTGACGTTTTCCGTCGTGAGCTAGAGCATGCGCACTGGGCTATTTTTACGTCTGGCGCATGCGCAGTTCGATTGGCGCGGGGACGCGCTTAATTTGAATACAAGCCACCCCCTTTGAATTATGCGGCCATACGCCGGGCCATTTACACTACGCCGCCGCAAATTACGGAGCAAGTGCTTTGTGAATATGGCACTTGCTCAAGTAATTTGCGGCGGCGTGGTCTAAATGGCTTACACTACGCCAACGCGGAATCTATGAGAATCTGGCCCATAGTCCTTTTGATTTTTATCACACAGAAAAATCAACAGCACCTCACCTCTTCAGAAGTATTTCTGTTCACTGCTCTCCTTCACTCAAAAAGCCTCATAATGCAGCCTGGAATACTTATAGAAACCTTAATTGCCTCATTCTGAACAGCTGAAGTTTTCCAACGCCCTTAAACCTTTCTGGCTACTTCTGCAGCCGACACCCGATAATAACTGGTGTATTGTCTAAACAAGGCAGAAATGTATCTCCCGTCTGTGACAACACCCACAGATTTACCTGACTTCCTTTCACACCTTGTAATAGAAAAAAGCATGACAGGTCCTCTTAAATATGAGATCTGGGGGTCGAAAAGACGTCACGTCTCATATTTACATAAAAATACAATAAAAAATGTAATTGTAATTTAAAAAAAAATCTCAAAAAAATGTCCCTCTAAGATCTATGGGCGGAAGTGATGTTTTGACGTGGCTTCCACCCTGCTATGGTATGGAGACGGGTGGGGGCATCTTCCCCTCACTCATCTCCATACCCAGCCAGCAGATAGATGTGATTGCCTCCACCGCTACCGACAGCTCCGGTTAGCTGTAGAGGGCACGGGAGAGTGGCGGGAGGGGGAGGGCCCTCTCCCGCCACCGATAAAAGTGATCTTGCTGCGAATCTGCCGCAGAGACCACCATTATCGGAAACCGGACCCCCAGGGAAGAGGAGGATACCGGGGTTATAGAAGCAAGCTGCTGCCATAACAGAGATATCCCTCTACAAACAGCCGACGTATATCGGAGTGCGGAGGTCCGGAAGTGATTATACAGCCAGCTGGACACTGAGGTGGGGGGTGTAAGATAAACAGAAATAAGTACATTAATGGTATATTGTACATGGGGGGGGGGCTGGGATTTAGGAGGGGAACTTATCCTTTAAGTCAGCAATGTGAGGGGTGCAGTGTTTGGGATGCACAGTGTTTATAGATTAGTGAGGGGGAGGGGTGAAAGGACGCAGTGAGATTCTGCGACAATAAAGACCGCTCTTGGACAGATTGTCTGGTGAGGTCTAATGACCACAAAGCTACAATATAAAATGTCCCAGAAGCAGATTTCTCCACCTGGTGGCTGAAATCCGGAGGATGGAATATTTGACGGCCTCTGTTAACGACTCCATACCACAATTTGAAAAAGTCTGGGAACCTTGGGATCTCTCGAGATACGGGACCCCTGTGTCACTGCCCTCACCTTAGTATATGCTTCCCCCGTGTGTTTTTTTTTTTTTTTTTTTTTTTTTTTATTTTCTGTTTGTACCTCTAATGTATTCCTGAGAGTTGTTTTATACGATCCTGTAGCTTCATGCAGATCATTTCTGTGCTCTGCGTTCCTGGACACTATGTATATGTCATTTACTTTCATGTTCTTTTTTTTTTTTCTCTCGCTCTTTGTACAATTCTGTATCATCATTGTGTTGAACGTTTCAATACTTTGATACTGTGATGTCTTACTTGTTTTATTATAACCCAATAAAAATACAATTTAATAAAATGTCCCAGAAGGGGGCGCTCTGTCAGGGGGGGACAGAGAAGAGCGATCTGGAGATCTGACCTCGGAAGGAACAGTAATGGGAGGTGTACTGTAGATCTGCTTCATTGCCGGGTTCACCTCCATTACCACCAACAAGTGATCTTCCATATACCAGCAAAGACAAGTGTGACCCCAAATCTCATCCAGTAACCTTACATGAGAACATGTCCCCCCCATCCCCCATCCTGTGTCAGGGTGCAGAAGGAGGATCTAGTCTGCCGGTCTGTAGTAAGTATGGTGGAGAGGAGGGGGAGGGGTATTAGGAAGGTCATGTATGTCAGCTGTGCTGGATCATTAGAGGCCCCAGACCTGCAATCCGGACAGTTCAGTGTACAGACAGAGGGGGGATTTACTAAATAGGATGTTCAAAGAAATTTCCCCCAGAGATCAGTGAATGTGGTGAAATGTCACTTTGTAATGAATATCCAATCACGTGCAAAGAAATAAAACACATGGAGTTTTACTTACACGTGATTGGATGATGGAAGTCAGCAGAGCGCCGCCCCATTCACTGACCCCTTGTCTACCAATGTACATTCTTTATCCTTCTGGTATTCAAAAGGTTAATAGAGAAAATAGCTTTGTGTTATTCCCAGCCAGTGATTGGCCGTCATGTAGAAGTGATCGGAGCAGCTGGGGAACCGGCCAATCACAATACAGACAATGTGTCACCCCTCCCCCCTGCTATTTCCTGCCGTGTTTTGTCTAGGAGGTCCAAGATGGTGATTGTCAGGTAGGAGGCGCTTGGAGAACATCCCATCCCCCGATATTCTCTGTCATGAATGACAAGAATTGTGTCACCTCCGGGGTCACCGCTGTCATTCCCGACTACTGTAGCTGGTCATGTACAACACAATATATAGAGTAGAGGGGTCAGCACTATTGTAATGTACAACACAATATATAGAGTAGAGGGGTCAGCACTATGGTAATGTACAACACAATATATAGAGTAGAGGGGTCAGCACTATTGTAATGTACAACACAATATATAGAGTAGAGGGGTCAGCACTATTGTAATGTACAACACAATATGTAGAGTAGAGAGGTCAGCACTATTGTAATGTACAACACAATATATAGAGTAGAGGGGTCAGCACTATGGTAATGTACAACACAATATATAGAGTAGAGGGGTCAGCACTATTGTAATGTACAACACAATATATAGAGTAGAGAGGTCAGCACTATTGTAATGTACAACACAATATATAGAGTAGAGAGATCAGCACTATTGTAATGTACAACACAATATATAGAGTAGAGAGGTCAGCACTATTGTAATGTACAACACAATATATAGAGTAGAGGGGTCAGCACTATTGTAATGTACAACACAATATATAGAGTAGAGGGGTCAGCACTATTGTAATGTACAACACAATATATAGAGTAGAGAGGTCAGCACTATTGTAATGTACAACACAATATATAGAGTAGAGAGGTCAGCACTATTGTAATGTACAACACAATATATAGAGTAGAGAGGTCAGCACTATTGTAATGTACAACACAATATATAGAGTAGAGAGGTCAGCACTATTGTAATGTACAACACAATATATAGAGTAGAGGGGTCAGCACTATTGTAATGTACAACACAATATATAGAGTAGATGGGTCAGCACTATTGTAATGTACAACACACTATATAGAGTAGAGAGGTCAGCACAATGTTATAGTCATAGTGCCCCTTATACTGCTGGTCAGGGGGGACAAATGATTTGGGTCTGTGGTCAGCAGGATGAAAACAATGTTCAGCCATAGTGGTCAGTGGGAGGAGTCTGATGTTACAGACTATGGTATCGGGGTACAGGGATGTGGGGGGTCAGACAACACACGGGGTATCACCTTCTGTTGTATATCCACAGAAATCACCCAGCACGCTGGCAGATTGTCAGGAGAACCCCAAGTTCCCACCCCAGACAGGGGTAACAGCTGTATAACAGCACACACTCTATTATCCCACCACTGCCACACACATGACAAGGAGGGAAGCCCCCCGGGAACTAGAAAACCAGGAGAGGACCTTGTTTGGTGGAGGAGGGAAGGAGAGGGAGATTATTGGTAGCCAGTAATACCAGCTGTGATAGACTTGGCACAGCCTGCAATACCTCTGACCACCACTAGAGGGAGACTCCGCCCATATCTAGCTGGCTGACCACAAAGACTAGAGCAGTCTAGTAATCAGCAGACACTTCTTGGGTTCCTCAGGCTCCCCTACAATAGGGTGACCAGACGTCCCCGGTCTCCGGGGACAGTCCCCTGATAAAGTACACGGTCCCTGGACAAAATCTGCAACCGGATTCAGAGGCAGCGCCTATACCCATTGCTTACAACCTAGTTCTAGCAGGACATGCAGCAATGTGAATATCTATACAGCATAGCAGGGATTGGTGGACAAGCCGGGGGGGGGGGGCGTATATGGCCACAAGTGAGTGGAGCTGAAAAAGTTCTGATGATGGGGATGGGCGGGGCCGATATTCAGAGCCTCACCCCCTTTGTCAAACAACCTGTGCATAGACAAAAAGCTGGTGTTTATACATTGGTGGGCGAGGGGAAGGTGGCAGGGGGCGGGACCAATTGTAACTACTGTATGTGTACCAGCAGCGGTGTATGATTCAGGTTTATTATACACCGCTGTGGGTGCGTATACTGTAGTTACAATTGTCCCCGCCCCCTTCCTCCTCGCCCACCAATGTATAAACACTGTTTGTCAATGCAGGGTTGTCTGATAAAGGGGGCGGAGCTCTGCATATGATCCCCGCCCATCCCCAACATCAGAGGTTGGACTTGACAGCTCCACTCACTGTCACTGCTCAGGTCACTGCCATAGGGTGCAGATCGAGGGGGCAGTACAATGGGAAACCCTGGGGGGTGTTTGGACATCCGTATTGGAGATCAGCATCTCCGTCCAGCATCCTTCCCTGGGGAGCTACTGACCCCCCTACAGAGCAGAACATATAGAGAGACCAGCTGTACCCACCAATCACTGTGCCCGCCAATCACTGCGCCCGCCAATCACTGCGCCCGCCAATCACTGCACCCACCAATCACTGTGCCCGCCAATCACTGCGCCCGCCAATCACTGCGCCCGCCAATCACTGCGCCCTCCAATCACTGAACCCGCCAATCACTGCGCCCGCCAATCACTGCGCCCGCCAATCACTGCGCCCGCCAATCACTGCGCCCGCCAATCACTGCGCCAGCCAATCACTGCGCCCGCCAATCACTGAACCCACCAATCACTGAACCCACCAATCACTGAACCCACCAATCACTGAACCCACCAATCACTACACCCAATCACTGCGCCCGCCAATCACTGCGCCCGCCAATCACTGCGCCCGCCAATCACTGAACCCACCAATCACTGCGCCCGCCAATCACTGTGCTAACCAATCACTGAACCCAACAATCACTGCGCCCACCAATCATTGAACCCGCCAACAACTGCACCTACCAATCACTGCACCCAACAATCACTGCACCCGCCAATCACTGAACCCACCAATCACTGAACCCTCCAATCACTGAACCCTCCAATCACTGAACCCTCCAATCACTGAACCCACTCAGAAGGCGGATCCAGGATGGTGGAGCGGCACTGCCTCCGAGTCACCAAACAGACACAACATCTGAAGGGAGAAGGTTTACTCACTCTTCTATCAGAACTCCATCTCAACTGTCTGCTGCACCGACCTCTTCTCCCCTGCAGAGTCCTCACCATCTCCAGCCTCTTCTCCTCTGCAGAGTCCTCACCATCTCCAGCCTCTTCTCCCCTGCAGAGTCCTCACCATCTCCAGCCTCTTCTCCTCTGCAGAGTCCTCACCATCTCCAGCCTCTTCTCCCCTGCAGAGTCCTCACCATCTCCAGCCTCTTCTCCTCTGCAGAGCCTCTGGCTCTAATCAAGTGCTTCAAAATACACCCCCCCTGCTTATCCCCGCCAGAGTGATTCATGTGTCTGGCGTCCTGAAAGGGGTCGCCACGGGCCGCCACTGGTGCAAGAATATTGTTTTTTGTGGAAAACACAGGCACAGCAGCCTATTCAAATGAAGGGGCCACAAGTGTGACCCAGAGCTAAAGGAGATGTATGGCCAAAGCTTGTTTGTCTGTACTTCTCCTATGGATCACAGGGGTGCAGTTTGTTCGGCACTCCTGTGACCCGGATTCAGCCGACAACGGGCTGAAGTCTGCTGTTGGCTGATGTCACAGAGCTGGCTTGTGCTTGAAAAACCACTGCGCAAATACCACGTGACATAAAACAATTGCAATTTTATTCTCTAGGGTCTCTGCTAAATATATATACAATGTTTGGGGGTTCATTTTCTAGCAAACAAAACTGATTGTTACTTGTAAACAACAAATGTCAGAAATAGGCTGAGACATGAAAGGGTTAATCATAATAAAATATTGACATGAATTGTACATTATATGATGATTATATATCGGGGGGTTTCACCATTTCACGGGACATACTGACCACCATTGTACACCATGAAGAAACCTCCACTCACTGACCACGCCCACTCACTGACCACGCCCACTTGCTGGTCACACCCACTTTTTGGCAACACACACAGGTAGCGCACCCCATCCCCCATCCAAGTTTTTTCTCTATCTTATCTTCTTAACATTTGGTAGTCATATCCCAAACATTCTAATGCCGCGTACACACCATCACTTTTTGTGATGAAAAAAAACAACATTTTTAAAAACGTAATTTTAAATGACCGTGTGTGGGGGAAAACGTAGTTTTATGTCTTCTGAAAAACAACCAAAACAAAATTCGAGCATGCTTCAATTGTTTGTGTCGTTTTTCAAAACGTCGTTTTTTGTGTTACAAAAAATCACCGCGTGTAGCTAAAACAATGTTTAAACTGAAGTTTTTAAACCCGCGCATGCTCAGAAGCAAGTTATGAAGCGAGCTTCAATGGAAAAGAGTGCTGAACGTAACCGCGCTTTGCTAGAGCATTGTGAAAAAACGATGGTGTGTAGGCAACGTCGTTTTTGAAAATGAAGTTTCAAAACATTGTTTTTCTTCACAAAAAAAAATACGTTTTTTTTTCATCAAAAAAAACGACCGTCTGTACGCGGCATTAGAAGTATCTTCTAAGAATCTTTGAGGAAAAAATGCCGATGTCCGCGGTCATTGTGCTCAGTAAAGAAACAGGCGGTATTGGACTGGTGCTCAGTGGTGGGATGGGGGGCTCCGAGGGTACAGTATGGTGGACAGGGGGGAAGTGGGAGGACAAAGAGGGGACAGGGGGCAGTAGGGGAACACATGGGAGGATGGCACAGTAGGGGAACACATGGGAGGATGGGACAGTAGGGGACACATGATAGGACAGGGGACAGTAGGGGGACTCATGTACCCCTACTGACCCCTGTCCTCCCATGAGTCCCCCTACTGTCCCCTGTCCTATCATATGTACCCCTACTGCCCCCTGTCCTCCCATATGAGGGGGCAGTAGGGGGACTCATGGGGGGACAGTAGGGGGACTCATGGGAGGACAAGGGGCAGTAGGGGGGCACATGGGAGGACAGGGGGCAGTAGGGGGACACATGGGAGGACAGGGGGCAGTAGGGGGACACATGGGAGGACAGGGGGCAGTAGGGGGACACATGGGAGGACAGGGGGCAGTAGGGGGACACATGGGAGGACAGGGGGCAGTAGGGGGACACATGGGAGGACAGGGGGCAGTAGGGGGACACATGGGAGGACAGGGGGCAGTAGGGGGACTCATGGGGGGACAGTAGGGGGACTCATGGGAGGACAGGGGGCAGTAGGGGGACTCATGGGGGGACAGTAGGGGGACTCATGGGAGGACAGGGGGCAGTAGGGGGACACATGGGAGGACAGGGGGCAGTAGGGGGTCTGATGGGAGAGGGGGCATTGGAAGGAAATAGGGGAGGACAGGGGGCACTGGGGGACAGAGGTGTGGATGGGTTGTAGTGGGGTGAATTAGGAGATGAATACCTGGCGGATGGTCCCTCTTGGCTCCTCTGTTGAGTCTTCTATGATCGGGTGACTTCTGACTCTTCCCAGCACGGTCTCCACAATCAGGGGAAAGTTCTCCTCCGTGTCCCCGATGGAAGATGGAGGCTTCTTGTCCTGGCTGAGAGGTGTGAGGGACGTTCTGTGTCTGCACTACGGATCTGGGAAGACTCCAATCACATTGTGAGCCAGCTTCCTCACAGGGGGCCCCTCCCCCACAGACGACTCAGGGCCATGCTGACTACAAACACAGGACAGGGCGTGGATCACAAAGAGGACCCCTCCCCCATTCTCTGGGATGACACAATAGAATCTCATTCCAGGTTGGTCATGTGAAGAAGGTTTGTTGGACGTTCTTCTGGTTAGTGGAGGGAAATGAACGTTGATTATTGAGCGCAGTGAGGGGAAGATTGGGAGGAGCAGGATGGGGAATGTTTCTCTCTCATATTGCACCCCCCGGGGGATCACCTCATACACTTCATCTTCTACATGTGCTGGACGCCATGACACTCATTTCTTGGGGGAAACTTTCTCCCGGAGATCTTGGAGGAGATGAAAGGAATGTTGTACGAGGCATGTGTGAGACGAGGCACATGACATCACACGCCCCGCCTTCTGCATGCGCGGTGTAACATACATTTTCATACTGGTGGTGTGGGGGAGGGGAGGTACAATAAGGGCTTCAGCAGGGATTGGATGGAATTGGATCCATGTATTGGCTTGCTGGTTGTACACGGGTCAGTCTATTGATCGATTTGTGTACAACCAGTCCGTCAGGTTTTTCCTGAATCATCAATACCACCGGCTATAGGCGGCAACACCAATCATTGTATTCTGATGGTGGGGGAGGGTCTCCTCTGTCAGAGCATAATAGCACAGCGGGAGGGATTCTCAGCAACATGTAAAAACACAAATGCCCAGATTCTCAATGGACTTACGACGGTGCAGCGCCATGTACGCCGTCGTAAGTCCTAATCTGGCCCAGCGTATCTATGCGACTGATTTTTAGAATCAGTTACGCATAGATATCCGTGAGATCTGACAGGCGTAAGTCTCTTACGCCGTCGGATCTTAAATGCAATTTTTTTTTGCCCGCTAGGTGGCGCTTCCGTCGATTTTCGCGTGAAGTATGCAAATTAGCTAGATACGCAAATTCCCGAATGTACACGCGGCCGACGCAGTAAAGTTACAACGTTTACGTTAGGCTTTTCCCGGCGTAAAGTTGCCCCTGGGTCTATGAGGCGCAGCCAATGTTAAGTGTGGCCGTCGTTCCCGCGTCGAAATTTTAAAAAGTTACGTCGTTTGTGTAAGTCGTCTGTGAATGGGGCTGGACGTCATTTACGTTCACGTCGAAACCAATGACGTCCTTGCGACATCAATTGGAGCAATGCACACTGGGATTTTTTACGGACGGCGCATGCGCAGTTTGTTCGGCGCGGGCACGCGCTTCATTTAAATGATACACGCCCCCTACCCGCCGAATTTGAATTACGCTGCATGATTTACGCTACGCCGCCGCAACTTTACAGGCAAGTGCTTTATGAATAAAGCACTTGCCTGAAAAACTTGCGGCGGCGTAACGTAAATGAGATACGGGCCAAAGTAGCCAAAACCCGGGACACATAGAAACATCATCCACACTTCTATTAACCCCTCCCATACCGGACACCCCTCCCCCTCTCATACCGGACACCCCTCCCCCTTCCATACCGGACACCCCTCCCCCTCCCATACCGGACACCCCTCCCCCTCCCATACCGGACACCCCTCCCCCTTCCTGCCCAGGACAATTTTCAGATTTCAGCGCTCTCATGCCGCGTACACATGAACGTTTTTTCGGCATGTAAAAAACAACGTTTTTCAGCCTCTAGAAAAAACGACGTTTTTTTCCAACTTCATCATTAAAACGACCTTGCCTACACACGATCGTTAAAAAAAATGCTCTAGCAAAGCGCGGTGACGTACAACACGTACGACGCACTATAAAGGGGAAGTTCCATGCGGATGGCGCCACCCTTGGGCTGCTTTAGCTGATTTTGTGTTAGTAAAAGACGATTTGCGCTTTTCTGTCTGTTACAGCGTGATGAATGTGCGATCTCCATTACGAACGCTAGTTTTACCAGAACGATCGCTCCCGTCTCATAACTTGCTTCTGAGCATGCGCAGATTTTTCACGTCGTTAAAGCCCACACACCATCATTTTTTACAACCCGAAAAACGACATTGTTTAAAACGTCGTGAAAAAATAGAGCATGTTCGGATTTTTTTTGTCATTTTTCAGAACCCGAAAAATGCCGTGAAGCCCACACACCATCGCTTTAAATGAAATTTTTTAAAAACGTTGTTTTTTACATGCCGAAAAACGATCGTGTGTACGCGGCATCACACTTTGAATGACAATTACTCCGTCATGTAACACTGCACACATAGGACATTTGTATCATTTTCTTCCCACAAATAGAGATTTCTTCTGGTGATATTTAATCATCTCGGGGGGTTTATTTTTTGCAAAATAAATGAGAAAATTGCAAAAAAAAATTCTTAGTTTCTGTTACCGTATTTATCGCGGTATAACGCGCTCCCGCGTATACCGCGCACCCCTAAAGTTGCCCCCAATCCTGTGGAATTTTTTTTTTTTTGTACTTACAGTTTTGGTGTCTTGCGCGGCGTCCATCGGCGGCTTCGTCGGGTCCGGCGTCCTTCTGCGGCTTCGGGTGTCCTCTTCGTCGGGTCCGGCGTCCTTCTGCGGCGTCCTCCCCGCTCGTTTCCCGCGCCGAGTTTTGAATACTGCGCCGACATATACAGAGCGCAGTACACTCGTGTATTGTCGGCAATGCTCGACTACCCGCGCTGACGTCCTGTACGTCCAGGACGTGAGCGCGGAAGGAGCCGAGACTGCCCGACTATACCCGAGTGTACTGCGCTCGGTATATGTCGGCGCAGTATTCAAAACTCGGGGGGGGGGGGGGAACGGCGTATACCGCGCACCCACGATTTTGCCCTGATTTTCAGGGCAAAAAAGTGCGCGGTATACGCCGATAAATACGGTATATAATTTTACAAATTAGTAATTTTTCTTCTGCACTGATATTCAGGGCACTGATATTCAGGGCACTGATGGGCACTGATAAGGGGCTGCACTGATAAGGGGCGGCTCTGATATTCAGGGCACTGATGGGCGGTGATAAGGGGCGGCTCTGATATTCAGGGCACTGATGAGAAGACACTGATGGGCACTGATAAGGGGCGGCTCTGATATTCAGGGCACTGATGGGCACTGATAAGGGGCGGCTCTGATATTCAGGGCACTGATGAGGGGCGGCTCTGATATTCAGGGCACTGATGAGGGGCGGCTCTGATATTCAGGGCACTGATGAGGGGCGGCTCTGATATTCAGGGCACTGATGAGGGGCGGCTCTGATATTCAGGGCACTGATGATCGGTGTAAACAATGTACTCTCTGTGCCCTATCAGACCCACCAGTTATCTCCTCTCCTTTCCTCACACAGAGACAGTGCATTAGGAATAGAAATGCCGATAACTGGCAAGTCTGTTTACATGTGACCTGCTATGATTGGACACAGCTGATCACATGGCAAAGGGCCCTTGTTGTTGACCCTTTACCCCAATCTGTGATCACAGAGCACACCCAATGCGTGCCCCATGGAGTTTGCGGGTGGCACGCGTGTATTCACCACTTACCAACCACAATACATCTCTATACATTGGAGGTTGGAAGTGGTTTATCGGGATTACAGATGAAGATATCGACCATGACCCCGGCGCCGTTCTTTTCTGCAGGCGGTCGGCTTTCTCATGAAATCTGTCTGAGACGCTCACAAGCCGCTGGACTAGTTTCTGAGGCGGCGCCCTTACTTTTTCCGCCGGTTCACCCGAGAAACGTCCGATGTGACCAGCTGCTAGCAGTGGCCATCAAAGCGTTAGAACTCTACTCCAGTGATGGGAACTCATGGCATGCAGAGCCCTCTCTGTGGGCACACCAGAGCTGCCACCACTGCCCGCCCTGTGACAAGGGGAGAAGCGAGCGTGGGCTGTCAGTGTATTTCTCCCTCTCACCCCCTTTCTCCCATCAAGCAGTACAGGGCAGGGATCGCTGCCCACTCTGATTCCTCCTGCCTCCCAATTGGCTGCAGGCATGGACCAATGAGGAGCCAGGACAAGTGCACCATGGGACATGTAGTGGGCCAGATTCTCGTAGTTTGGCGTATCTTTGTGCGGGCGTAGCATATCCTCTTTACGTTACGCCTCCGCAACTTAGACGGGCAAGTGCTGTATTCTCAAAGCACTTGCTCCGTAAGTTGCGGCGGCGTAGCGTAAATAGGCTGGCGTAAGCCCGCCTAATTCAAATGTGGAACAGGGGGGCGTGTTTTATGTAAATAACTTGTGACCCGACGTGATTGACGTTTTTCACGAACGGCGCATGCGCCGTCCGTGGAATATCCCAGTGCGCATTGCTCCAAAGTACGCCGCAAGGACGTCATTGGTTTCGACATGAACGTAAATGACGCCCAGCCCAATTCGCAAATGACTTATGCAAACAACGTAAAATTTTCAAAATTCGACGCGGGAACGACGTCCATACTTAGCATTGGTACGCCGCATGTATGCCTCATATAGCAGGGTTAACTTTACGCCGGGAAAAGCCTAACCTAAACAGTGTATCTGTACTGCGTCGGCCGGGCGTACGTTCGTGAATTTGCATATCTAGCTGATTTACATATTTCTAGGCGTAAATCAGCGTACACGCCCCTAGCGGCCAGCGTAAATATGCAGTTAAGATCCAATGGCGTAAGAGACTTACGCCGGTCGGATCTAATAGAAATCTATGCGTAACTGATTCTAAGAATCAGGCGCATAGATACGACCGGCCAGACTCAGAGATATGACGGCGTATCTCCTTTGAGAATCTGGGCCTATGGCTCTATTTTCATCAATTAAAGAAAAACTACAGCCCCAGCATGCCCTGCAAAAATAGGAGGAGGGGCAGAGGGAGAAGAGCGAGAGGAGTGCGGAGACGAGGGCGAGAGGAGTGCGGAGGCGAGAGCGTGAGGAGTGCGGAGACGAGGGCGAGAGGAGTGCGGAAACAGGAGCGAGAGAAGTGCAAAGATGAGATCGAGAGGAGACAAAAGCCACAACAGCCCCTGGAGAAGAGATTTGAGGTCTCGTTGACACCAGATCTCTCCATAAAGAGGACCTGTCACCTCTTATTTCTATTACATGAGATCTCCATAAAGAGGACCTGTCACCTCTTATTTCTATTACATGAGATCTCCATAAAGAGGACCTGTCATCTCTTATTTCTATTACATGAGATCTCTCCATAAAGAGGACCTGTCATCTCTTATTTCTATTACATGAGATCTCCATAAAGAGGACCTGTCACCTCTTATTTCTATTACATGAGATCTCCATAAAGAGGACCTGTCATCTCTTATTTATATTACATGAGATCTCCATAAAGAGGACCTGTCACCTCTTATTTCTATTACATGAGATCTCCATAAAGAGGACCTGTCATCTCTTATTTCTATTACATGAGATCTCCATAAAGAGGACCTGTCACCTCTTATTTCTATTACATGAGATCTCTCCATAAAGAGGACCTGTCATCTCTTATTTCTATTACATGAGATCTCCATAAAGAGGACCTGTCACCTCTTATTTCTATTACATGAGATCTCTCCATAAAGAGGACCTGTCATCTCTTATTTCTATTACATGAGATCTCCATAAAGAGGACCTGTCATCTCTTATTTCTATTACATGAGATCTCTCCATAAAGAGGACCTGTCATCTCTTATTTCTATTACATGAGATCTCCATAAAGAGGACCTGTCACCTCTTATTTCTATTACATGAGATCTCCATAAAGAGGACCTGTCACCTCTTATTTCTATTACATGAGATCTCCATAAAGAGGACCTGTCACCTCTTATTTCTATTACATGAGATCTCCATAAAGAGGACCTGTCATCTCTTATTTCTATTACATGAGATCTCCATAAAGAGGACCTGTCATCTCTTATTTCTATTACATGAGATCTCCATAAAGAGGACCTGTCATCTCTTATTTCTATTACATGAGATCTCCATAAAGAGGACCTGTCATCTCTTATTTCTATTACATGAGATCTCCCCATAAAGAGGACCTGTCACCTCTTATTTCTATTACATGAGATCTCCATAAAGAGGACCTGTCATCTCTTATTTCTATTACATGAGATCTCTCCATAAAGAGGACCTGTCATCTCTTATTTCTATTACATGAGATCTCCATAAAGAGGACCTGTCATCTCTTATTTCTATTACATGAGATCTCCATAAAGAGGACCTGTCATCTCTTATTTCTATTACATGAGATCCCCATAAAGAGGACCTGTCATCTCTTATTTCTATTACATGAGATTTCTCCATAAAGAGGACCTGTCACCTCTTATTTCTATTACATGAGATCTCCATAAAGAGGACCTGTCATCTCTTATTTCTATTACATGAGATCTCTCCATAAAGAGGACCTGTCACCTCTTATTTCTATTACATGAGATCTCCATAAAGAGGACCTGTCACCTCTTATTTCTATTACATGAGATTTCTCCATAAAGAGGACCTGTCACCTCTTATTTCTATTACATGAGATCTCCATAAAGAGGACCTGTCATCTCTTATTTCTATTACATGAGATCTCTCCATAAAGAGGACCTGTCATCTCTTATTTCTATTACATGAGATCTCTCCATAAAGAGGACCTGTCACCTCTTATTTCTATTACATGAGATCTCCATAAAGAGGACCTGTCATCTCTTATTTCTATTACATGAGATCTCCATAAAGAGGACCTGTCATCTCTTATTTCTATTACATGAGATCTCCATAAAGAGGACCTGTCACCTCTTATTTCTATTACATGAGATCTCCATAAAGAGGACCTGTCACCTCTTATTTCTATTACATGAGATCTCCATAAAGAGGACCTGTCATCTCTTATTTCTATTACATGAGATCTCTCCATAAAGAGGACCTGTCATCTCTTATTTCTATTACATGAGATCTCCATAAAGAGGACCTGTCACCTCTTATTTCTATTACATGAGATCTTCATAAAGAGGACCTGTCACCTCTTATTTCTATTACATGATCTCTCCATAAAGAGGACCTGTCATCTCTTATTTCTATTACATGAGATCTCTCCATAAAGAGGACCTGTCATCTCTTATTTCTATTACATGAGATCTCCATAAAGAGGACCTGTCATCTCTTATTTCTATTACATGAGATCTCCATAAAGAGGACCTGTCACCTCTTATTTCTATTACATGAGATCTCCATAAAGAGGACCTGTCATCTCTTATTTATATTACAAGGGAGGTTTATATTTCTTGTAATAGGAATATAAGTGATAAAAAATAAAGGGACGGTGTAAAAATAAAAAGTAAAATAAATAATAAAAATAAAAAGATTTAAAGCGCCCCCATCCCTCCCTGCGCACAAAGTTACAGTGTTAAAAAAAAAATAGAGGGCCAGATTCACAAAAGAGATACGACGGCGTATCTCTGTGATCCGCCCGTCGTATCTATGCGGCTGATTCATAGAATCGCGTTACGCATAGTTCTCACTAAGATCCGACAGGTGTAATTGACTTACACCGTCGGATCTTAGGCTGCAATTCTAGGCCGGCCGCTAGGTGGCGATTCCATTGCGGTCGGCGTAGAATATGCAAATGACTAGTTACGCCGATTCACGAAGGTACGCTTTGCCCGTCGCTCTAAATTTATGTAGTTTCCGTCGAGATACGCTGCGTAAAACTAAGGCTGCCCTCTTGGTGGTCTAGCCAATGTTAAGTATGGCCGTCGTTCCCGCGTCAAAATTTGAAATTTCACATCGTTTGCGTAAGTCGTCCGTGAATGGCGCTGGACGGCATTTACGTTAACGTCGAAACCCATTACGTCCTTGCGACGTCATTTAGCGCAATGCATGTCGGGTAATTTTAGGGACGGAGCATGCGCAGTACGTTCGGCGCGGGAACGCGCCTAATTTAAATGGTTCCCGCCCCATTTGAATTAGGCGGGCTTGCGCCGGGC